>NC_064631.1:285322016-285625219 GCF_023864275.1 Schistocerca cancellata | reverse complement strand
CTCCACTGGATAATGGTTCAACTATATGGTGAGTGGTCACCTTGACTTGTTCCATTAATTGTACTCCACCCCAAATTTTCTAGTATCATGGAATAGAAATATTGTTGATTTAAAATGGAAACAAGTAAAAATGTTCTAGTTATTATCTTTGTCTAAAGAATTGAGAAAACAAAGGAAGTCATTGGAGAAGGAGATAAGCTCAGATTGGTGAAGTAAACTGGTTATGTCCTTTTCTAATAAACTTTCCCAGCATTTGTCTAAAGCAGTTTTGAGTAAATTGCTACTCACCACAGAGAGGATGCACTGAGTCACAGAAAGTGACAATGAAAAAGGCTGCTGAAATATTAAGGTATTGGGCAAAGTCCTTCTGAAATAGAAAAAACACACACACAACTCCACACATGGGCATTGGAGACAGAGACAATGGCCTGAGTGTGAGAGTTGTGCTTGTGTGAAAGTGTGCCTCTCTTCTGTTTCAGAGGGACTTTGTGCAAAAGCTTAATATTTTACAAGTATTTTTCATTGTACCTGTCTGTCACTCAAACCTCCTCTATGTGGTGAATAGCAATGCATCCTTTCCATATTGCTGCAATTCATTCTGACTTTCCTTTGTGTAATTTTGGGTAACCACAATAAACATAAATCTGAATGACTGGATATGGATTTCAACTTCTGTCTTTTTAAATGGAAGTTCAGTTTTTAACTGCATCACTTCATGCAGTAAGGACAGACAACAAAATTCTAAGAAACCATTGTGGTATTCATCTTAAGTGATTTAGGGAAAATATGGAAATGATCAATCTGGATGGTGTGATCAGGATATGAAATTCACTCTTCCAAAATATAAGTCCAATGTGCCACAATATTTCTCAACAGTAACTGAGGAAATGCCATAAGATATAACAGATTCTATTTTAATGTTTCAGTCTACAACAGAAAAACAATCACTTGCTTTCATCCACATATTTAGAATAAAGATTAAAATAGTTAAGGTGGTTAGAAAGTAACTCCATGGAGAGATCTAACAAAATCAGTCTGGCAATAATATGCAGGAAGTATAGCAGTAACAAAATGAGAGAAGAATTTATAACCCGGAATTTGTGAAATAAAACAAGCTGCAATTTCCATTGTATATTACTGGTAACATGGCAAAATAATGTGGTTATAGGACTGTCCAGCCTCCACCATTTCACTGCCAGTTTAGTGCCAATGACATGAAATGGGCTCTAGTCATGCATAATGTGCCAACAAATAACAACAGCTTCACTAGAATTCTGGGCTCATGTATCACTGGACAATACTTCACTGAAGGTAAACTGAATGGCCAGAAATACGGAATGTTTCTGGACCAAGCACTTCCAGCATTGTTTCAAGATGTATCCCTTGTGGAATGGGGTGCCATGTGGTATCAACATGATGGTTGCCCACCTCATTACTCAGCTAGAGCTCCAGAAATACTAAACAGAGATTATCCTGATCAATGGATAGGACGCAGAGGGCCTGTCCACTGGCCTGCTCGCTCTGTGGAGCTCACATCTCCAGATTTTTTTCTGGTGGGGATACATTAAAAACAAAGTTTACCGAGAAATGTCAACCACACCCAAAAATGTGTGTCAACAAATCAGAAATGCCTGTACAAGAATCAGCAAAGAAATCTGAGGCATGTTCAGCAATCTTTTGAAGTGCGTTCTCGGAAATGCATCAAAGTTAATGGTCGTAACTTTGAGCATTTACTAAATTAAAATTGTTTGTAATGTGAACATGAATTATGGTTATGCATTGTACGAGTACCGTACATATTGTATGTAAATGGATGCCAGTAAAGTCAAAGTGTGTGAAAACCATCTGCTGTTCTATTTGCCCAATATCACATCACCTATCACCCCTAGTGGATAAATGTACTACATCTTTTATACTAAACACTGAATGCCCTTTTCATTTCCATAAAAGAAAATACACCAACCAATTTTTAAAAACAAGTAATTTGACCCTGAAAAAACATTGAGAATGGTATTTTAAGGATGAGTTACGGTCACACTCTTATGTCTCCATATGAATATTGCATTTTTGTATGGAAACATTTTCAATTTTCTGCTTCATTTTGGAGCAAGATGGCCACGACACTATAAATGGCTCACCCTGTACAATCAAACAACAACAAGTCCAGAATGGAATAATAACAATATGGAAAGGATATATTGCTACTTTACCAGACAAAAGAGGTGTTGGGTTGCAGACATACACAATGAAAAAGACTGCAAAAATATTTAAGCTTTTGGGCCAAGTCCTGCTTCCAAAACAGAAAACACACACATTCACACAAGCGCAACTCACAAACACACAGCCATTGTCTCCAGATCTTGGAACCTGGCTGTGACTGCATCTGACATAAGCAGCAATTTGCTGCGGCGAGTGGTGGAGGTAAGGAGGAGGCATGGGGCACAGAGGGAAGAGGGAAAGCAGGACAGGGGCAGGGAAGATACTGTGCTGCCTGTGGGAGCATGCAGGAAGATAGTGCGGTCAGGACAGGGCTATCAGGAGCAGTGTCAGATGGCTGTGCTGGGAGGGGGGGAAATGGGGAGAAGGGGGAGGTGTAGTTTGGAGGAGGGGGGAAGTTGGGAGGAGGGGATTGGGGGGGGAAGTAGAAAAGAGGAAAAGACTACTAGGTGTGTCCATGGGATAGAAGCATAGAAGTGTGTGTCAGTTCCACCGAGAACTGGAGCAACTAGATCACATTCTCCAACATGGTTTCAACTACCTCTCATTGTGTCCTCAAATGAGGAACATCCTCCCCAACCCTTAGTAGTATTCGGCCACTCAGCAAACCTACGCAGTATGCTTGTTCATCCCTAATCCATCCCTGTACCAGCTCCTTGTCTCGAAGTTCATAGCCCTGAAGTAGATACCCCTATCCCTGAAATACACCTAGATGCAAGACCTGTCCCATACAGCCCCCCATCACTACCCACTTCAGTCCTGTCACAAGCATCACCTATCCCATCAAAAGCAGGGCTACCAGTAAAAGCAGTCATGTGATCTACAAGCTAAGCTGCAACCACTGTGCTGTGTTCTATGTAGCCATTACAACTAACAAACTGTCTGTCCACATGATGGGGCACTACCTACTTGCAGCCAAGAGACAGTGACCATCCACCTGCTGAACATGCTGCCCAACACGATGTGCTTCACTTTAATGGCTGCTTCACAGTCTGCATCATGTGGATTCTTTCTACCAGCACTAGCTTTTCTGATTCGCACAGGTGGGAATGCTCCTTACAAAATACCAATCATTTTGATAACTCCTCTGGCTTCAACCCTCACTAGTTTCTGTCCTCCACCTATCTATCCTCTTCCCAGCTCCCACTCCAGTACTACACACATTGTCTGCTCTGCCAATAAAATGTCCCTGCTCATTCTCACAGGCACCACAGCACATACCTTGCTATCCCTTGCCCTCTGTGCCCCATGCCACCTCTTCACCTCTTTACGCCTATGACCTAGCCCATCAGACTGTTGCTCACGTCAGATGCTGCCACATATACAGTCAGGCCCCAGTGCTGGGAGACAGTGTACATGTGTGTAGAGTTGTGTTGGAGTGAATGTGCATATGTTTGCTATTTCAGAAGAAGGACTTTGTCTGAAAGCTTCAATATTTCGGCAACCTTTTTCACTCTTTTCACAAGCTGTGGCATGGTTATGAATAGAATTTGTGATAATAGACAAAAATAAAAGAAATTTATTCTTTTTCACAATGCCTTTATGTGACTCAATGCCTCCTCTGTGTGGTGAGTCGCAATCTATCCTTTCAATACTGTTGTTACAACAAATGTAATAATAGCTTCAATGAAGGAATTGACTCTCAATTGTGTGGTGTTTCTCTATTTTGTAAATTCATGAATTTCTTGACTAGTGGTTACAGTTTGTGTTAAACATTTTGATTAAATGACTCTTGTTTTCACAACAACTCCAACTTTGTTTGCTGCATAAGTAGGACATACTGTGTAGGCTACTGTGAATAGTAAGTACTTGAAGCAGTTCATTTCATTTTAATGTGATTAGTTGCTGACTCTAACCTATTTGAGAACTAGTTGTCAAAATTATAACTTAAAGATGGAGCACACTGATCACTGATGACGATCTGTTGCTACTGCTGAGATATTTGTATGTCTTGGAAGTGGAATGATGTTATCTATATGAAGAGGCTATTGCAATCTAGCAAAGTGAACTCGATAGTGCATGTTAATTGGAATTACATATGTGTTCAGTACAAAACCTTGCAACTGTTGCTGCCACAGGCATACTGCACATGTGGCTAAAGATGAACTGAAAACATTGTGCAGTTCTATTCTCCACTGGCAGTCAATTTGTTCTTCTGAACAAGGTATGGGTACATGAACATAATTCTCAAAAAACAGAAAAGGTAAATGACTACAGAAACAATTCAGAGATTTTCCTTCCAAGGTTTGTTACTTTTGATGAAAAACTTCAGCACAGTTTCTGAAGTCAAAACCAAAAATTATTTTTCCTGGCTGCCTTAATTCAGAGTTCAAGTGTATTCAGTCATTCATAAGTAAACCACCATTTTTTCTGCTTTTTGTCTCTCACATCAATTTACTTCCATTGCCCTCTGTTCTGAATTTTGTAAATCTCAATTTCTGTCCTTGACCAATTTTACTGATGTTCGATCAATGTTTCTGCTACCTTTTCCTCTTCCCCAACAGAAATCAATGAAGTTTCACGCACTGTGACTACCCCACATGATCAATGACCTTGTAAGTCATCTTCATCTCACGTTTAACTTAAAATTTCATGTCTGGTTTCTCACAGTGGCCTTGCAACTGATCAGAAGACTTTATTTATGGCCATCTTGTCAACAATGGTCTCATTATGTACAATTTTGTTGTCACTGTTGTACTGTCTTCATTTCCCATCTACATTTTTGCGTGGTACATCAGCAATCATGTGAGCAACAAACTTCATTATTTGAATAATTTAGGACAAATAAAGACCATTCCCCAAATAGCAGAAGTGTTGAAACACACACACACACACACACACACACACACACACACACACACACACACACACACACCTGAGCTCCTACGTGGCACCAGTTAATGCAACCATGATTGCAGTTCGGTAGGTGGACTGGATAGGGTGCAGGTTGTCAAGTGTGGTGGCTACTGGAAAGGAGCGGTGGAAGGCAGAAATGGTTGAGGGTGGGTACTGGGAAGGAGTGGTGGAAGGCAGAAATGGTTGAGGGTGGGTAGCAAGTGCCTCGGAGGGAGGCAGCCGATCTGCTAGTTAAGAATGCAGGAGGGAGGTGTTGCAGGCATATGGACAAAGCAAGCAATGCACATATGCCAGAGCCAGTTAGGAGCGGCACATGATGAAGGTGAGTTGGAGACATGAACTGAAAGGGGTCGATAGGACCAAGGAAGGGAAAACGGGTGGGTGGAGAGTGTGGGAACATCGAGTTAATGGAAATAGAGCCCAGGAGAGTTCAGGAGCAAAGGATGTGTTGCAAGGATAACTCCCATCTGTGTAGTTCAGAAAATATGGCGGTGGAGGGAAGGGTCCGATGGCCTGGGTTGAGAAACAGCCATTGGAATCAAGCGTGTAGTGCCACGGGGTGGTAAAATTTGTTTATGGCCACAGTTTGGTGGTGGCTACTAATTCTGGTTGTTTGTCACACCAACATAAAAAGCTGTGCAGGGATTACTGCACAGCTGGTATATTACATGGCTGCTTTCACAGGTGGCCCTGCCTCTGATGGAGTAGGGTAAGCCTATGACCAGGCTGGAGTAGGGTAAGCCTTTGGCCAGGCTGGAGTAGGGTAAGCTTATGGCCAGGCTGGAGTAGGGTAAGCTTATGGCCAGGCTGGAGTAGGAAGTGCAGGGTGATTGGTTTGGTCAGGTCTTGCACTTGGATCTTTCACAGTGATATGATCCCTTTCGATAGAGATGAACTAGGATGATTTTTAGGGTTGGGTAGGTTATGAAAAACCCCTTTAGGAGGGGTGGGAATAATCTTGGGTAGGATATCCCTCATTTCAGGGCTTGATGATAGATTATCAAAGGTGTGGCAAAGGTGGTGGTACAGTTGTTTCAGTGGAGGGTCATACTGGGTCATGAGCATACTTTTAGCATACTGGGCAAGGGAGTTCTTGTCACTTCATTTACAATTTAAACTTCATTACTTTATCTTAAGCATATACTTCCTTAGCAGAACCTTCAAAGATGTTTGATGTATAAAGTACAACCCCTTAATAACAGAAACATTTGTATTTTGGAAGAGGACAACACTAATGATACCAGTACTAATAGACACTGTTAGAGCTGTGTATTTATTCATGAGTACTGATGTAAAAACAAAGAGGCTATTATTATTTCATACATTTCAAAAACACAAGAATACAACCTACAAGTTAAAAAAGCCATCATTCATACGTGCATGTTTCCACATACAGTGACAAACACATTCACATATTATTTTAAACCCAAATAATTTAAATCCAGGCATGAAGTAAAATGAAGCTGTGAGTATTGTACAATAAAAAGCAAGTATTTTGTACACCTACATTCAGTTTTACCATTGTAGTAACAGGCAGTGAAAGAGATAGGTAAGAAAATACATTAGGCCTGTAATGATTACGCAGCCAATTGGACATAAGAAGTTATTTGCCACGATGTCTACTCTACATGCATAATATCAACAGCAAGAAACAAGGAGGGTATCTGTCAAACAATACAAGCAAAAAAGCAACACCAAGCAGGAGCAGGAGAAAGTGTCACGTAAGTGAAGCTGTTACTTCACACCATAATTTTTTAAGGAATATCACTGATGCACTGCACATTAAACAAACTATCCCCTCATCTTGGTTAATGAAGAAGCACCCATACTTTACCTTGAGCCACCATTTTCCAGTTGCAAGACGCTAAAATAACAAAAGAAAAACATCAGTCCTATTTAGTTTTTCTGAGGTGAGAGAGAATAAATGAATCGAATGAAGCTGAAACAAAACATCTGATTAATAAAATTTACAGCGACCTACTTCTATGAACAGCTCATTATTTGAGATTTATGAAACTCAGGTAGTAATAGGGGCTGAAATACCAAATGTATATTTAAAATGCTATTTATTATTCTCAAAAACTGACAAATTATTGACATGAGAAGTGTAAGTAATTTTAATCAATACCCATAAGGCAACCAACATGCAGTGCTTCGTGTAATGTATGAGTGACCCTCAAAGATTTGCTGTAAGGAAAATAAACAGTTTCAAAATACATAACTGATAGAAGGACAAAAAGATAACATATCATCTCAAAATTTATAATTTATCCCAAAACCTCTTTTGTTCACTATAGTGATGAATGAAAACATGCTTACTCAAAATAGTAGTCACAAACAAAATTTCATCACATGTAAGAAATCAGTGAAACTGGGAGGAGCAGAATTCTATATTATTACATGAATAGGCCAACATCTTGTGGCATAATTCCTGCAGAAAATCTGAACTATGTGAGGAAAAACTGTCACAAATCTGGATAACACTTGCACTTACTTCTATTTGGAATAGTTTGCAGCCATTTCCAAGACAATGATACCTTCAGAAAATGGTTGATCAAATGATGGGTCTCTGAAATGTGCATCCATATCTGCTGTAGACAGTCAATACTGATGAAGTATTGGTGACACATTGTGTTCTTCAACAAAGACAATTTTACTTCAGAAAACAGGAACTGCTCATACGACATTCCATCATCACTACATTACATGCACTGAAATATGCTGTTACATTATCATAATCATTGTCCCATGGTTGGTAGAAGAAAAATCATAGTCATAATTTTTAGCCTCTATAACAGCAACACTTTAAATGAGTAAGAAGTGCCAATTCCCACATACAATACCACATTCTACATCTCTCACATCTATTGGATTGCATGTACAGACATCTTTTGGCAATGTGGGAAACTTACTTTCTAGAAAATCATCATATTACACAAACACGTATATTTTATGGACTGTACTATTTGCTCTGTAAACTAAATTTCATTATATCTCCTTAGCCTTTTGTATCATGCACCCAACAAACTGAGAGAACAATAATCTTATTGTTTCACTTACAGCAATCAAATTTGTTAATAACAAAATTCTTACCACTTCACATTGTGCATGACAAATGTAAAATATGGTCTGAAGAAAACGTGTGACTGTATGTCTCATTGATACCCTTTGGATTAATATTTTTACCAATGGAAGTTTCTCACTTCAAATGACTTTTCTTGAGATTCTGAATCTTGTTTTCTTCATTACACCATTTGATATTTTCAGGTTTTGTGGCGAATATTTTGCTCTAACCAGTTAACATTCATCATGTACTGCTGTAGTCTGAGTATAACTGACTTGTCTAACAAAATTTCATTTCTTACTGCATCAGGAACAGCTATTTTTTGTCTGATGATCTTAGAACACAAAATATTCTGGTGGTTTTCAGTATTAGAAGACTCACTGATACATTATGCCCAAATAAATTTCCCAGCATGCAGTAACAGATTTTTTAGCTAGGGCATTTATGACATGCTTATTTCATTACCTTAAGACAAATTCAGGCATCCAAAGCTACCTTACTTTCAATTAAAAACCACAAGCAAAAATAAAGGCTATTACTGTTTTTATATACTATTTAGATATTTGAGGTGCACTTGAAAATCAAAGGTCACTTAATTAGAAAAGATGATAAAAGATGCATATCAAGAATGTATTATGAGACTCATACCCACATACTTTCTGCTGAATGGGCTACAGGGCAATCATTATACTCCAGACACTTTTGACACTATCGAACACATTTTTTAAAAACCTTTGCTTTGAATTGCATAGCACTTTATGTCAGCTAGTCCTGAACTGACGTTTCAAGACCAGAAGATAGTCATTGATGGTCGAGACTAGTAATTTCCATTTGATTGTGCTGAATAATCACACTGGTAATGTGGTTTTCTCTATCCACTTCTGAGTGAATTACTGCTACCTCTAATGATCCAAATAAGACCAGTAACGAAAGAAATCACTAATTTAAAATTGTAATTTTGTGTGATTTTATTGGATAATTAACAATTTCAAAAATAATTTTATGATTTGTTGAGCTGTCCAAAATGGCTGAAATTGCGTTCTTTCCCAACAATTAGAGCTGTTATTAAGAACACAAAAAATATCAAATAATGAGCTCCACTAACAAAAACAAAATATCAAATACTGACATGATGCTTGATTAAAACAACCAAAAATATACTTATCTCTTATACCATGTTGCACAATTTATCAAAACTAGACTTACTAAAGAGGTCTCATATAAGATGTGGAACAGGAAAATAAATGAAGCTTTTCTCAATACTGGTAACCTAAAAAAGGAAAGTGTTCCAAATAGAATGGAACAACTATTTCCTACAAGGAGTCATGGAAACTTACTGAATTTAGGGGCTGAATACTACCTAAGAGATAGAAAGTATCAGGAAATATAAAGCAATAGATAAAATAATGAAATACAATAGAGCCACATAATCCGGTAAGAAGAAATGAGGCTTCAGGAGGGAGTTCTATGTAACACCTAAATAACATGGTTCCTCTGGTTTTTAATTTTTAAGGAAAAACAATTAAAACTGTAAGTGACACTTTCACAACACAAACTTGGGCACATTATCGATAAATTTAAATTAAAGATGTGTGCTGAAATGTTGGAGTTTCAGACAACAGAACATTCATAACTGTTTTGCAAAGCACCACCTTCAAATAACAACAGGAAATGAATGCAGGTCACACAATAGGTGACTATTAGACCTACACTTGAAGTATTGATTTTTGGAAGTTTGCATCTGATAGCTCTCTTTTGTAACATTTCTTCATCAGCTATCTCTATCAACATCTTTATGGTTGTGATCTTTATTCTTTCTACTTTTATTATTAATTTTTCCCCTTTCCTGCTTTAATCTCTACACCATCTTGAGTCATTTTATTTTCTTTGATTTTCTCCAGTTCTGAAGAGTGTCACTCGGAAATTATGTGACGGCTACCTCTTATGAAAATTACAGTGAAATTATTATACTTTTTTTTATATATTTTCATTGCAAATCAGTTACTCAAAATACTTCATATATGTGCTCTAGCATTAAATATCAGGTTCAAAATGGTTCAAATGGCTCTGAGCACTATGGGACTTAACATCTATGGTCATCAGTCCCCTAGAACTTAGAACTACTTAAACCTAACTAACCTAAAGACATCACACAACACCCAGTCATCACGAGGCAGAGAAAATCCCTGACCCCACCGGGAATCGAACCCAGGAACCCGGGCGCGGGAAGCGAGAACGCCACCGCACGACCACGAGCTGCGGACCCTTTTTCTGGTTAATGATCTAACATTATTAACTAATAACTGGCAGTTCTATTTAAAGAGTTCTGTAATGGTTGCAGAAATGATACATGTTTAAAATTTAAAGCAAGTGTTGCCAAACTGCTGTAGCAGTGTTGAAATTGTAACATCAGAGAAATTAACTAAGATAAGAACCTGCTCTAATAAGAACCACCAGGGGTAAATAAAAACTTTTGTTCTCATATACAGCAGCCTCCATGAAACTTAACCCATTGCATTCCATAATGCACATACAGGGTGTCTCCATGCACTTTTATTTAAATTGTTGCTGTAGCAGTGGCGAGCACACCATAGCCAATTGCATAAGTCTCTTTGTGGAAACAATGAGGCCACTGATCAAAAATAAGCGTATGTATTAAAACAAAAAGTGCACTTTCATTCAAATATATTTACATAAGCATTACAATACAAAACTTCTCACTGTGTGATATTTTTTAAAACTCTTCTGTGTCCATTGTCATTTAATTTGAAATGTTTACAAATGAATCACTACCATCATCAAAAGCATTGCCTCTCTCATTTTCACTTAGACATACCTCTAAAAGCTCTACAATCTCTTCCTGAGAATTGACTGCGGATGAAGAACTAGCCATTTCACGCCTACTAACTTGAACGTTATTAATTACAACCTCTCTCAACATAAATGCTACAGTCTGACACTGAGTTAACACAGGCTTCCCTAGATGGCAGTATTATACAGCACTGATGCCTAGTACTGTCAAATTCAAGAACGGAGCTTGTGAGAGCTATGAAGAATCATGTCGAATGAGGCTTGACATTGGTGTGGAAAACAAATCCGGCTACATCAGGTGCCAGTCACCGTTGGAGCGGAAAGGGTTGAAGTATAAATAGCTACATTTTCTGATGTTCAACTGCACAGTTTATACCATAAAATAATGTTGACCAGAAATAACAACCTTTCCTTATTAAATAAATACTCTTCAAAGCTAAAAACTGAATTACTGAAACAAACACACTCGTCTGAAAATTTGTAGGACAAAATTTTTTCCCTCATTCCAAAGAAAGAGAACACAATTTAATACCTTCATAATGAATGTAAATGATAATATTTGATAAAAATTGCATTAAATAATTTTTAAAAACATAAAAATACTAGGAGACAAATAAGTTCAAGGGAAACTATTCCAAATTCACAAACTAATTGGTGTATTCACACAGCTATTAACACACATGCCCTAGAGCTCATCAATTTGCTTCCATTTGTACTGAAGCTCCATCACAGCCTATTTTTAATGCTGGTGGAGATCAATGACTTTGTAGGCAGGGCAGATTTGTCTAGTAGTCAGGCTGTGTTATGATACTGCAATACAGATGATATTTTTGAAACGAGAGGCCTAAAATTTACCTTTACTTTAAAATGTACAAACTTAGATCAGATTGGACAATGAAGTGGCAGGTAGTTGGTTATGCTCTTTTGAAAGGAACAACCTCAGCATTCACCTTGGCAGCTCGGGGATCCCTCTGGAAACTCAGCTGAAAACTCTACTCCGGATGGTCAGATGCGCATTTCAATCCTAATCCTTTTGATAGAGAATTAATACATTAGCACTGTTCCAGATTTAAAGATAAGAGCTGCTATGCTTTCTGAAATAATTATGAAACACTGGCATTAATAAGGAAACCTACAACATCTGCTAGATGAAAAGCCAACCGAAAGGGAAATAAAAATTTCATTTCTAGTAATGGTGGCAAAATAGATGGTTTGAATGATCTCCCAGCTGTGAGATCAGGAACAAACAGGAATATATGTCTATTTTAAAACCTACCACTGCAGAATGACCACCAGATGTAAATTGCTTAAAACAAGTCTGCACCACTTCCATATCTATGAACGTATGTGGGCTTATACTAAAGAAGAGCAGGGAATAAAAGAATAAGCCTTCTAAAATTAAAAAATAAAACAATAACCAATATAACTGCAGTCTGTTCAAAACTGCATAACTGTAAAATCAAAATCTCTTGCTTGGTGATGTTAACTATCACATTCCACCAATCCGTGCATGAACTGCCATCGGTATGCTATACACTAAGTGATTCCAAAATGTTACAGTTTGAACCTGCCCCACTCTTCAATAGCGACACTACAAATTTCATTTATTGGATGAGAAGGGTTCCCGCAAAATACAATGCACGTTTCATTTCATCTCAAACATGTTCAAATGGGTTCATATAGCTGGTACCACAGACCATCATCTAGGAACACAAACCTGTCACTGAAATATTGGCCTAGACAATAGATCAGAAAATCCTATTCCAATACTGCACATCCCCTATGTTGCCCTTGATAGTGAACAAGGATGTCTGTCATTATTACATGATACCAGCTCAAAATATGACTGACACACCTTAGTGCTGAACCCATGGGACTGTGTACACCTGAAATGTGTGCTGCCTTAATTCTTTTCTATGATGATCATTAGATGTCAGACAAATCCTACACTCGCAAATGAAGAGAACCTAATGTGACTACCCCAGGTTCCATTTCAGACATCCCTTTGCTCACCAGCTCACCTTTGTCATGGTTCGTACTCTTGCTCACAATGGGTGCCTCAAGGGCAAATTAATTGTATGCAGATAGTTGTTTACTGTCTGTAGCAATATAGTCTTTCCAACTGCCTCCAAAATCACAGCACACAGTTGTGTTGCATTCTCCCCACACCCATAAGGCATAATTTGTAGGAACTGGTCATCAGCTGGTATGTTGATCACAGGAGACCACTTCAAGGCAGATTGTGCGTGTGCACCGACCCACAAAGAGAAAGTGGAACTCAGCTGGTACCAGCATTTAAGATCTTCCCAAGTAACCATGCTCCATACAACACTACTGTAAGGCAGTATTCTGCACACCATGCACAATAAGTCCCCTACCTCATGCAATTTACCTCTCTCTCTCTCTCTCTCTCTCTCTCTCTCTCTCTCTCTTTCTCTCTCTCTCTCTCACACACACACACACACACACACACACACACACACACACACACACACACACAGATAGACAGACACAGAAAGAGAGAGAGAGAGAGAGAGAGAGAGAGAGAGAGAGAGAGAGAGAGAGTTGTGCAAGATCACACTTGCCTGCCCATCTCTAGTGTGTTAAAAAAAACTGCAACCACACCAATAGATCCTTTTACAGCTATCAGTCATTATTACATTTGCATGCAAGCTACACCAGGCAATTTGGTTTTGCTGATACATCTGGATGAAGACTGTGACACAGAGAGCATCTAGTGCACAGCTTGTAAGGTAGGCTGTGACATATGTAGTCCTCAGGCATAACCTTCACTGTCCTCCACTGCTGTGCTCGTGTATTTGGCTGATGACACCAACCTAGATATACCCATATTTTAATTACAGAAGTTTCCAAATTTTGTAAAAGTGGAGCAGTTTCCAAGCTAAGACACCATCTGACTGGATCTTCCCATGCATCAAACACTAATAAATCTCGTCATTTCCCTCCATTCAACATTCACAGTCTGGTGACTGACCCCATAATCATTTTGTGTTTTTGGATTGGTTTCTTTATGTCACATGACCATATGGTTGAATTTACAGATTACTGATGTGCTCATAATTCATATACAGTACATTATAAGACATGTATGTATAAATGTATGTATGTATATGTTCCTCATCTCTTCCTAAACCACAGGATCGATTTCAACCAAACTTGGTACATATATGACTTAGTGTCTGGAGATAATTGCTGTAAGGATAAGAACCACACACCTGTCAAAGGTGTGGGTTACATTAGGTTGTTTTGGGGGAAGAGACCAAACAGCGAGGTCATCGGTGTTATCAGATTATGGAAGGATGGGGAAGGAAGTCGGCCGTGCCCTTTCAAAGAAAGCATCCCGGCATTTGCTTGGAGTGATTTAGGGAAATCATGGAAAACCTAAATCAGGATGGTCAGATGCGGGATTGAACTGCCGCCCTCTCGAATGCGAGTCCAGTGTGCTAACCACTGCGCCACCTCGCTCGGTCAAAGGTGTGAGGATGAAAATGAAATATAACCAATGGTGCATGAATATCTGTATTTTATTCATTCAGTATTTATGAATGAGAGCACTTAGTGACTTGCAAACAAACTTTACACATAAGTTCAAACCTTTACGAAATATTTTCTCACTGACAACCCCCGCAGAATGATGAAAAGAAAAAAACTTCTTTGCTACTTACTCTATTCACAACACATTTTGCCGACAGTACCCACGTAATCCACTGAATGTATGTACAAAAATGTATCATTGTATGTCACATAGTTCACGAGATACAACAGCAAATATTGAGATGAGTGAAAAATTGGCATATCATGCATGACATTTTAATTTATTGCTTTTTTACTACTAACTCTATTCACAACACATTTCACAGAGTGTATCCAAATATGCCATTGACTGTACCTACAAAAACATATCATTGTACAAATACAAATTCAGGAGATATGACACCGTAAAAATTTGTGCTGTGTGAAAATGCAACTGCAGGGCAAAATTTGCTTGAGATACAGGTGAAATATGTGTACACATACATGTGGTATATGTCAAATATATGTGACATATATCTGACGTGTTGATGTTGGCAAAGTCCTGGGTAGAAAATTCACCCTAAACCCCTTGAACCATTTCAACCAGATTTGGTACACATATGGGGGGGAGAGTAGATGAACAGCAAGAGGGGGGAAGGGGAGATGAACAGCAAGAGTGGGGAGGGGATGGACAAGGAGATGCGAAGGAGGAGATGGAGAAGGAGATGGACAATGAGAGGGAGAGGGCAATACGGACAAGAGAGACAGGGGAGGAGGATATGGTCAAAGAGATAGATAAGGAAGAGATGAAATTAGATGGGGGAGAAGGAGACAGATAGAGGGGGAAGGAGCAGATGTACGGAGGGAGAGACAGGAAGATGGACAGAGAGAGGAGAGAGGGACAGATAGAAAGAGAGAGGGGTATGAGGAGATGGGCAGAGAGAGGGGAAAGGAACAGATGGACAGAGAGACGGGCAGGAGGGGATGGCCAGAGAGAGGAGTAGAAGGAGATGGCCAGAGAGAGGGGCAGGAGGAGAGGTGAGAGAGTTGGAATGGAGGCAGTGGACAGAGAGAGGGGATGGAGAAGATAGACAGAGAGATGGGTAAGGACACATTTGACAGAGAGAGGGATCAGATCAAGGTGGACTGCCAGAAGACAGGAATAAACACAACACCAAGTACTCAAGTAGTTGGCATACACAATACAGAAAATACATAAGACATTTCTTGTTTCAGTTTCACTAAGTAAGAGAGTAAACCACTTTAAAAGATTTACTTCTCTCCCTCTCCCTCCCTCCCTCTCTCTCTCTCTCTCTGTCTTCCCCCTCCAAAGCAATACTTAGTTTCAAGCTTGTATGTCCACCTCCAGATGACTAAATCCACATATTAAGCATTGCATGATGTTAGCACCAATAGTACACTGGTGAAATTTGTTCTGGGTTTTAACTCTGAGCTCCTTGTTGCATTGCATGGTATTTAATCACAAGGCTTGCTTGGCCATGAGGTATTATGATTTCTTTCACCTGCTCTGTTTGCATCTTCCACATGAGAGCACTTTACTTCAAAATTATCCTATCATAATTTTAAGGTACACACATACTGTTACAGCACTTGTAAAGCACATGACCATCGCTTACATATCTTAAAACTGAGACTGAAAGACACAATAAGTGTGTGTGAAATGAATATATTTGATGGTCAAGCTGTTCTGTATAGAAAATATTGTACAACACAATAAGAAATTCTACGTACAAAACTAAAACACAGTGCAACAGCAGGTGACAAGGTGCTAACAACATGTAGTGCTTAATATATAATCTGAAGCTGGGCATAACAATATAAACCAATAATGGATTGAATAACGAGATAAATTCCATTAAATAATGACTGGTGGATTTAAATTTTCTTCCTATGTATGATCCACACAGCCACGTGAGTTCAAAATAATCTAAAAAAACACACATTTATTTACCTTCAGAAACTACTATTGCTTCATCAGCAGATGTATGACAAAAATCATATATGCAGTGCAATGGCTGGTTGTTCTGGGAGTAATTTTCCTAGTTTGGGTGTTGACCATTAGTTTTAAAAGAAGGAGAAATGAATTAGATGTTTAAAAATACATCACTGACAAGAACACACTTCTCTGGTTACAATAATATTTTGGAATTACACATTTTCTGTATCAGCCTGTCAGTGAACCTGACAACAAAGTAAAGACTATTGCACTCTGGCTTTAAGAAACTCAAGCTGATACTCTGAACTGACCTTCTCAAAGACCCTATCTGGACACCAAGAAACATCTTTGGAATGAAATACAACATTAAAGGTGTGGTAAATTAGTTCAGCCAGAAACATAGCAACAACTACATACCATCATTCATTAAAAATGGAAAAAATGTGCTTTCTATGTGTCAAATCTTATAGGAAAGCTCTTCCTATGGATTAAACACTGTAATAATACCAAGTAAAGCCCTAATGGTGGATCTGAGACACATGATAACTGATATCTCAGTACTTCTGGACATACAAGTTGTGTACAACATATCAAGCTCTCGCAAACAATGGAAACTCCAAGTAGGAATATCAACAATATAGGAAAAGACAGATTGATACTTACCACAAAGAAGATAAATTGAGTTGCAGACAAGCACAATTAAAAGATACATAAAGCTTTTGGCCACAGCCTTTGTCAGCAAAAGAGAAACACACACCATTCACACACACATGCAAGCACACCTCATGCACAGATGACCACCAACTCCAGCATGAGGTGTGCTTGCTTATGTGTACGAATGGTGTATGTTTCTCTTTTGCTGATGAAGGCTGTGGCCAAAAGCTTTCTGTGCCTTTTAATTATGCCTGACTGCAATTTAACATGTCTTCTTTATGGTAAGTAGCAATCTATCTTTTCCTACATTGGTAATAAGCTTTCTCAATTTCACAGAATATGGTGAGATAGTAAAGCATTCACTAATTAATTAATTAATCCACTCTTTCATTCATCATGGCTAATACACATTATCCTGAAGGTGACGCTAAAAAGGTGCAGAATGTGTCAAAGTATACACAAATGTAACAAACATTTGCCACCAGAAATATTAGATATAAATGATCAACATAAATTTATAAGGACAGTTAGTAAGAATAATAGTTGTCTACACTGGGTAAAAATAGATATCTATTTACAACAAACATAGTTACTTGTCATGCTGTAACAGGAGTTTTCAGTTCTTGAAACATACATGACCAGATAATTTGAAGAAATTCCCAAAATTGTTTACATAATAAGTTTAATTCAGTATATGGCCAGTAATGTGTGTTTCTGGTACTAACTGGGTATTATTCTGAAAAGGTCAACTCAGCTAACATTTAGGCTGTGCCTGGTGTGGCTCAGTTTGGGCTCATGATTAATGTGTCTTAACTGATCCTTCTGTCACTGCTTAGCTGTGACAACTATGTATAGTATACTCCCAATTGTTTGGGATGTGGGAAAGGAGACACACAAATAATCGAACATCTCGAGTAATAAGGGCATTTTCAAACATATATTCTTTGTTTAAAAGTTTATTCCATGTCTGTGCATAGAGTCTGTAGCTCTGCTTATTTCTTAAAATAGTCTGTGATGTTGATCTCCCTCTGAGAGAAGTTGACATTTATTCACTCAGCTTTTTCTTGTAGCAGTTATGCCATTGTACTGAAACCCCACCTGGCCAGTATAAGCTATGAGACAACACATTTCACTGCAGTACAATGAATAACAAGGTCACAGTCTTCATCCACACTTTTACAGTTACAGCCCTCTTCATTGTTTCAGCATCACTCATGTACTGGAAGCCAGGTTCACAAGTATCGATCTTCAGCCACTCGTTCAAGTGTTCTCCACTGACGCCTTCAAAACCATTTAAACACTTTGCTAGATTCATTATCTGTGTAGTTTTATTTCTTCATCACTGAAACCTTGAAAATCACTTTCTTCTATATTTGGAAGATTTTTTCCTCTGTGATCAATCTAGTATATGTGGCTTGACTTCCTGCCAGGTATCAGAAATTCTGTGTATGGCATTCAGAACTGCCAATTTCTTCCAAACGTCATGAAATCGTCCTCATCAAATAACATTTCCTGTAGGCCAGTCAATTAGTGCCATTTTAACAGTGTAATTATGCATCAGTCCATTAGCTGTATAATTCTCATCTTCCACATATTTCTGGAACTCTTCCTAAAAGGAACCAGGTGCTACAACATTTGAACTAAGCCACTCTTTCTTTGCAAAGTAAGTGCACAAATACCATGATGTTATTTGGATGTGGTTAGACATCCAGACGAAGCAGTAAATTTTCCCTCTAACCCTACAGCTTCATGAAAAAATTTAGTCATGTCAGCACACATCACATCTGAAACAATAGCACCCTCTGCTAGTAGAGCTAAACCACTGCAAAAGAGCAGCATGTTATTCATCAAATGTAGATCTCTTCATTCTTTTTCGTACAGATGGTCCAGAACTAGAATTGCATTTCCTGACAAAATCCTGTATTTTCAACTTATCGTTTTTAATTTCCTGAACAGTCTGCATTCTAATACCATAATCAGCACTTAGTTTTGCAGTATCTCAAATCTTTCAACTAATTCTAATTTATGTTTTAATGTCAACACAACATTCTTTCGCTTCTCCATCACCTCTTTTACAAATTCCATTTAACTTGCTTCGTTGATACTTACATGCCAATAGACATCAGAAAACTGAGTTTGTTATCGATTTACAGGTTTGCCAACAATAATGGGAATGACACTTATTGTCACACGGCGGATTTTTTACTACTGTTTGACAAAAAAAAAAAATATTGGACTTTTTTAATGCATGAATACTCCACAAACCGGATAATCTGCACATGAATAATTGGAAATACTGTATTTACAAATGAAAAGCACAAAAACTGCATGATCTACAGTGTTAATTTATTTAGTTAACTGGATTTTGACTTACAAAACCATCATCAGTCAAAAACTGACTGTCATCAGTACTGTATTCTCTCTGATGACAGTTACCAGTTATTGTCTAATGAGTGCTTTCTCAGCTGAAAACAGTATACCTATATAAATTATTAGTGAAGAACAAGCACATTTTTATGCTTTTCATTTATGAATATAATTAATATGTTCCTGTCATCAGTTAACACTGCAATATTTTAACTCACTTTAATGGCAGTGGAAGGTCATTTACTTAAAATTTGAAAATTTGCTAATGTTAAACAGAAAAAGATACTTCAACTTCCCACTTTTTTTTACTTCAGAACATTTTTATGTTGAAAAAAAGAAAAAGAAAATAATTTCCATTTTCTTTTACTCACAAAAGACAATGAGATTTTTAAAGAAGAACATAAAAGAAAGGGAAAGAGTAAAATATTGAAAAGGAAATGAATAGTGACTTACAACCAAGGATTATCATAGATGGTTCCGACAAGTAATAAGGAAAGTCAATCCTACAACCTATATGAGATGTTTCTATGACCCAGTGTTTTGAGTCATTATTCTTGTTTTGTATTTTCCCTTCTTCCAATTTTTCTGCTTGATGTCCTACAAAAAAAATCTAAAAGCTGAACAATAGAAAATTTGGGATTTAATAACAACAATATGAATCAGAATAGACTGTACTTACCACACACAGAAGGTGTTAAGTAGCAGATAGGTACATTTAAAATCAGACTGCAAGGTATTATTAAGCTATCATAAAATGTCTTTACTCAGACGCAGTCACATATATGACTACACCTGATGGAGGAATTAGTCCAATACCTTAAAATAACCTACAAGCCTAATTTTAAACATGCTTGTCTATTGCACAACGCTTCCTCTGTATGGTGAGTAACAATCCATCCCGACTCATATTGCACTCTATGAACGGAAATTTATTATACTTTAAAATGATGCTGTAAGTATTTTTTTCCCACTATTCTGCATTTTTGTACAGGAGAAGCATTAAAAACTGATTTAGATAAATAAATAAATATATTCATAAATGAAAAAAAAAAAAAAAAAAACGTGTGTGTAAACAATTTTATGTGAGCACACACAGAAAACTGCTACTGTCCTCAGACACAAATTAAGTGATTTCTTTGGTTTATCTTTCAATGTCTCAAGAACAAAATGAAAAATAAAGCCATTGAAAACTGCCACAAAGCAGATGCAGTTATTTCAGAAAAAAAGCAAAATACATGTGGACTGTAAGTAGTATGTTGGGATATCAGTGACACAGGTGATGAGAGTAATGTAAGAACAAATACTGTGGAAGCAAAATGGATATAAATATGGACATTAAATTTATTAATGAAATCAATGATATCACATTAACAATTGCACACAACAATTACATTGCAAAATTTTCTGTGGTCTGAATTTTTAAACCAAACAGTATCCTGCATTACATTGCTTATGTCCTGTCAAAAGTGGTATACAATAAAAAAAAAAACAACATACCTGGCAATGATAAGTAATAGAAGATAACACTATCAACATTATCGCATTTGCAAGCTTTATATGGTTCCAGAACCAAAAGAATTTTGACAAGAACTACATGATACATCAACAACACACAGAATTCTTATCATTAGACGGTTGTTCCATAGCCCCCTCCCCCCGCCCGTCTCTCTCTCTCTCTCTCTCTCTCTCTCTCTCTCTCTCTCTCTGTGTGTGTGTGTGTGTGTGTGTGTGTATGGTGGGGAGGGGGAAGGGACAGGGGAGGAGGAGGGAGAAGAGGGGAGGGGTGAGGGGGAAGAGTGGGAGGAGGGAGGGGATGGAGGGAGGGAGGAGGGGGAGGAGAGAGGGGGAGGGAAAGGGGGTAGGAGGGAGGGAGAGGGGGAGGGGGGGAGAGAGAGGAGGGGGTGGGGTTAGGTCCAAATATATGTCTAAAAAAATGTAAATGGAAAGCTTTGACACTTGTGATAATTCTTGTCATTCCAAAACTTTATTCGTTTGATGTCTTTTCACTTCAAAGTTATATTTGTCACTGGCTCTGTCTGTACGTTGTGTTCAGCATTTGAAATTTCATGTTGAGTACTGATCTATTATTCTTTGTTTTGCTTCGATGTATTGTATAATTTCATCTCAAATAATTCACAACTTTAAATCATTAGCATTAGAAAGATTAATTTATCACATGACATACAAATTTAACAGTATCAACATGCAAATGTTTTTGCACTCAATTTTTCAGTGCTATTAAATGTGAAGATCAAGTAAGCCATTACAGAGCAACCAAAGAATTGGGCAGAAACCACAAAAGCTATACTGCCTCTCCACAGAGCTTTTATTTCTTTATTTTTTGTGTTGTATGAACAAACAGTACAGAATCACCAGAAGCTTGTGCACTTCATGCAGCATTAATAATTAACATACACCAAGAAAACAGTGTCTCAATGTGCCATTTAAAGCTGAATATGTCAATTGTGCTCAAAATTGTGGTTTCTAATCAACTGATGAATGTGACACACAAAAAGTACTTCACCAAATAAAAGCAAATTTTTCATTTCACTTAACTCTGTTTTAGTGCTGAACTGACCTAATACACATGAATATTACACACTTGTATCAGTTCTAGATGATATCAAGAAATGGAAAAATAAAAACATTTATGACTACACAACAGGTTGTAAAATTTCTTAGATAATTAACTAATATCTAATATATAATATGCTCCATTATCAAGATCAAGGTGAAACATAAAAAACTGCATTCAATAAAACAAAAATGGACATCAGCAAAGAATTTTTCACTCTTCAGTGGAGTGTGCACTTGGATGAAACTACCTGGCAGATAAACAGTGTACACTGGGCTGGGACTCGAACAGAACATCTTCGTCTTTCATGAGGAAGTGTTCTACAGCTGACATGGCAAAGTTGATCCCTGACAGTTCCAGTGGGATGGGCATGGCAGCTTTACAGGACAACCTCAATGAATAAAGCAATGTAATTTTATAAATATCTCTATGGCAATGCCTCAGTATTATCTTTTTGCCTGCAGCCATTAGAGGTTCACAGCTGAAAGCTGTCAACAGTGCTGTAAACTCTTAGGGATCTTCTTAGACCGTCTCAACTATAGCAACTGAGACACCTGAACACAACTTAACCTCACAGTTTTATTTCCTCAAGTACCTCATCTCCTACCTACCATAGTTCACAAAAGTTTCTGTTTAACTTATGGGACTAGCACTCTTGGAGGAAAGGAAATTGCAGGGACATGACTTGGTCACAGCCTAGGGGATGTTTTCAGAAGGAATTTTTTACTCTACAGCAGAGTGTGTACTTACATGGAACTTCCTTGCAGATTACAACTGTGCGCCAGACTGAGTCTCAAACCCAGGACCTTTGCCTTTCACAGGTAAGTGTCCTACCAACTGAGCTACCCAAGCACGACTCACAAAAGTTTTTCAATCACAGTATTTGCATGGATAGATACATGGCGTTCAGCCCCATCTGAACCACAAATAGTGATGTGTCCCAATGCTTCACAATAATACAGACATTGGATGCATCATGCTATTATATTATAGACAACACTGAATTTTCTGAACATTGGTCAGAATTTACATACTAGGTTCTTATGCTGAATTTGCATTTTTGACATTACATAAAGAAAGGCTGAATGAATCATGCCTATATTATTTCTATAGCTTATAAACATTCTAAACATTTGAAAGCATCAAAGGCTCCTCCTATACAACATTTTTCCCCTCTGGGAACCTCAGATGAAACTTTGTTGTAGAAGAACACCTCAATTCTATGGTGCTGTAGGTTACCATTGCAAGTCTAGTAAATTAAAATGTGCAGTGAACTGGGGACTGGAAGTCATATATTTGCCTTTCACAGACAATGCTGTACTAATGGTCGTACCTCGCCAGTTAAAGGGAATGCTTGAGAAAGGTCAAAATCCACTTATGGGTCACAGTTTGCCACACATTTTTGTCAGAAAAGTTAAAAAATGTATTCTTGATTGTAGCTGCTTGAATGCAATGAAAAATAAAGCACTACATCTTTGACACTATGAAATAAATCTCGTCTACTGCATGCTCTTTGCTTTCCATATTTGGAGATTTGGAGAGATGGTAGTATGAGACAACACAAGAAAAAAGTCCATTAAACATGTGCTCTAAAGCGCACACCTCCAAGAGCTATAAGCACTTGTTTGTATTTGCTACTGTGAAACACATCTCTACTGATCACATGCTCACAGATCTTAAGGCACATCTTTTACATCCCATGTGTGCTTAAGAATTTTTTCTTGTTTTGGTCCACATTACCTCCTCACAGTATCTGGAAAGCAAGCAGCTGGCAGTAGAAGAGGTTTGTTTCCTGGTATTGAATATGAGCTAGTGCTCACAGCTCATACAGTATCCATTTTAGAGAGGACTGTTCCTGTTATGTTCTTGAATACTGGTTGTTGCTCCTGGGATATCCTGTACATTTTAAGAGGAGAAAATCTAGAAAACAAGTATTTTAGTGGCTCATTTCACATATGTAAATGCTCTGTAGTAAAATGTCAATGAAAATGTGGATTATTCACAATAGCAGTGACAGGTTTCAGGGGCATTAATGTTTGTCCAAGGTTACTTTCAATGAGGCACACAACATAGTGTAAAATGTACACTACAAATTTTGAGGGTGACACATGATTCAGGCATGCCACAAAGGAATAAAGATGTCAATAATTATGTTATGTCAGACAAAAATGTAATTAGTAGCATGATTTTAGGTATAAAACCATATCCTCCTCCAAAGAGATATTGCTTGATAGCAAGTAGGGGATAATAACAGAGATTTAAAAGACAAAAAACTGATCATCTTATGCCACATAACTGACTTTTTCAGCATACAGTGAAGTTATTGCTGCAATAGAAATTACTGAGACCAAGACTTGTGATACAATAATAAAGTGCGTATATTGGTATTTAACACCACATGATGCTACTGACTGTCACTAATGTGTAATTAGATCTAGAACAGGCTGATACCCAGCAAATAAATACACCTAAGAGCAACAATTACTATTATATTACAGCAAATAGTACCCTGTTTCTAAGATTACAGTAAATTGTTCTATTATTAACCATTCAAAAGTAAGTATGCCACTCAAAAATAGGTATTTCACACCTCCTATGCCCCCATATTGTACCAGGAAACTGTAAGGATGACGGAGATTAACATAAATGATATATAAGCCCAAGGAGCAGAAAGAAGTATGCAAGTTTCATTTCATGACAATAAAAAAAACTTATTTATTTGCAAAAAATCTCATATTGTCTAATCTCTCTAATGCTTAATATATTTCTCTAATGCTGGTCAGTATACTGAGTCAGTCGTCTCTCTCTCTCTCTCTCTCTCTCTCTCTCTCTCTCTCTCTCTCTCTCTCTCTCTCTGCGCATTTTACTTTTCATTTATTTTATTTATATCTTGAACTTGGTAAAGTCAGAAAAATATTCATGTGCTCTCTGTTGATTTGAGTGTCGACTACAAAATACTAAAGATATATGACAATATGGCAACATATACTTTCATCACAGCATGGTACTGATGAAAATTATAATATAAAGACAAAAGATGTAATTCCAACACCAATTAATTGTATAAGAGTTAGAATAAAAGCAACTACTTACCAGTACCCTAGATTTCAAAAATTCAGGCAGGGATGACAAAATCTAAGACAAACAAAACATAATCAGTCTCAAGCATTCACAACCATTGGCTCCTTGCTGACAGCTAAAGGAAAGAAAGAAGAAGGGCAAAGTTTTAGATGAATATTGTTTATAGCAAAACTGGGAAAAAGGCACCCAAACCCATTAGCTCCCAAGACACAAACAGGATATGTAACTGGAACTGAACTGGCAGTGGAATGCAACAACCATAATCCACAGTTCACTGGTTGGGATGCAGATATCAATCTTCATTGCTATGGCTCATTGTTATTTCTGACTCCCGACTCTGGGTCTTGGGTCTCACTTTTATTAAGGTGTCTGAGGACATGTTTAACATTCCACTTCTAGGTGTCATCTAAATCTTTCCCTTCTCCTGTTGTACCTTTGGCTGTTGATAAAGGAGCTGGTGCTTGCAAAGGCCAGAGATTCATCATATTTCAATCAGCCTTGGCCCAGTTGTTTCACCAGACCAACTAGTAAATAGATGATTTTCTTCTGCCTAGCTATATTACTAAATTACCAATTCTCAGAATATAATTGTCTCTCCAGTGCAGTTGTCCACACATTTGTTTGAAGATACGTTAACATCAAACATAATTTTAAAAATAATACAAAATTTATAAATGTACCTGCAAATAAAATGATCTCAAAAATGGTAAACCACTATCAGCTCTCTACTAAATAATAAAAATTTATTCTATCACGTCAAAGACAAAATGAGGCTGAGAGAAACAATATAGAAGGTGTCACTTAAGACTCTTGAGAGTTGAGCCAAGAATAAACAGACATATAAAAGAAAAAATATCATTATGTATTTGGGTGATACCTTTCTCTTTCTTCCGTTTGCTCCCCTTTCATTTTTATTGGTTTATATTTCCTTGGATTCTTTCTCCCACAGGTTAGTATTGCAGTGTGTTAGACTACATTTTCAACAAATGTTGTATTACCACCAGATTTAACATTTCTCCAATACTGGAGTCTAAATTTGCAGTGATGAAGACTCTCTTTTGCTTTATCATTAATTACTGAAGAAAGTTTGGTTCTGGAGCTTAAAGAGGAGTTTTTGTGTATTTGTTTTCACATGATGAGCATATGCACACGAAGAAGTATACTAGTTGGGGAAAGGGGCGGGGGGGATGATAACCATGATAGGCAACTCACAACTCAAGAAAAGGAATCCATGTGTTTTCCAAACCAAACAAATTAGCAACTACAACATGCAATAAAAATAAGGACCCATTAATGAGACACACAAACATACTGCAATATGTTTGAGGAAGGAAACTGAGAAGCAAAGAGTTTTACAAAAATAGGTGGAACTTCAGACATACAGTAATAATTGCCACTGGGACAGTTATGTTAATGGACACAGGTTAAAACAGCCTTTTTCTTTGCCTATTTTTCATCTTGCCCGGAATTTTTTTTTTCTCCTTCTTCCCATTCAGATCTTATATTTTCACTATCAGGGTGTATACGTGGACAAGGAAAAAAAAATCCCGGATTTTTCCCGGATTTCCCGGTTAAAAATACACTTTCTCCCGGGTGACAGTATATTTTCGCTTATCAATCCTTTGAGTGGTTATGGTTTTATACACGGGCGTACAATTTCCCAGCTCTTTAGAAAGTGAAACTCAGGGAAAAAGAAACATTTTGGAAATATCTTTGATGTGAAGCAACGTGTACGCTGCGTATTTTCGTATTACGACAGCACACATTGGAATTCCAGCAAACACCGCATGTTACTTTCCGAATCATTGAAATCGAGATGTCGATGCGCTCTTGTAATCCGTTCGTAGCTCATGTCACGTGATCTCACCAGCCGATGACAGCGGATATTCAGAGCATAGGACACGAGATGTAGTCAGCCAACAGCAACATCACTGTTAAGTAATACGAACACACAAACAGGGAAAGTTAATAGTTTAAATTAATATACATAGTGTTGCTACAAGAAAAGAAAAGCTTTCACATATAATATTGGTCTCAAGCTGCAAGAGAAGGTAAGCTTTCGCATATAGTGTTGATCTTTTTTGCGCATGTTACACTTTAAGATATATCACACAAATGTGCCAGTAAAATTTTTAACAATGGCATAAATGTTTGATCTTCAGGGTTCGAAATTCTTCTAAATAGCTCGTCATCAACGAGTTGATTTTTAAATGAGAGTCAAACGCTATGTGATTTAATAAATTCATAATACATTCTTGCACATAGCTCAACTAACGTAAAAGGATATTTACTTTGAAAGCAACACTTTTCAAACCACCATTCACAATATTTTCCCGCGACCTGTTAGAAATAGGTTCGTTTCAGCAGTTGCCAGAGAGCACAGATAACCCGTAGGAAGCCCGTATGTACGTACGTGTAAAACATTGAAATATCATACATTATGTCATAAAAGAAACAAGACATCAGAGGATACTGCAAGAGCATCGGAATTTCGTGAACCATATTAAAATGTGCACATTTAAAGTGCATACTAAAAGGGCATATTCATATGTCGAGATTCACAATGAAATAGACCTCGACCTAATATTAAGCTTTTCAGTGTGGTTTTCGGGATGTAAATTTTCTTGGAGCACCAGTACTGTATTATATCATGTTTGGGTCTTTATTATGGCATAATGCCAAACGTGCTACAAAATGAAAACGTGCACTTGAAATGCAGAGAACAGTTCAAACTAGCCAGTACTGTGGAATTAAACATTTCGTTTCAAATATGTTGACTGCCTCTGCTGAAAAGGTTAACAAAAGCCTAATTTCTTTAGCAAACAGACAAAAATAACTTCATTGTTGCGCAAGGCAATTAATGCTTGACTGTCAGAAAGGTAGAAATAAAATAAAATCTGAATCTAATGACATATTTCAGCCTTGCTTAATTACCGTATTTACTCGAATCTAAGCCGCACCTGAAAAATGAGACTCGAAATCAAGGAAAAAAAAATTTCCCGAATCTAAGCCGCACCTGAAATTTGAGACTCGAAATTCAAGGGGAGAGAAAAGTTTTAGGCCACACCTCCAAATTGAAACAAAGTTGGTCCATTGTAATATGAGACACAATTTAGGTCGAATGAATGACAATACAGCTACAGTAGTTTGGTTCGAGTCGTAAGCTTAGCAGTTAAGCTTTACCACATAGCCATTGCTATGCGTCAGGCGCTCCGTCCGTATTTATACGGGTACCCTTCCTTTTTCACGTGCTTCGTCTGGTTTGAATCGATTGCTTATTTTGCTTTGATCTGATAAGTGCCGTTTTCTTTGTTATAGGTATTTGCGTCACTCTTAAGTTGAAAATGCATTACTGCACTGTGTCATGCATTGTTTGTCGCATTCTGATAGTGCGTGTTTACGGCCTGTCGCGGCTCGCGGCATGGCTTGCTTTTGTGCGCGCTACCGCCGCGTACAATTAAAAAAAAAAGAGAGGAATCGTCTCATTAGCGAAACAATGGCAAGAGACTGCTATTTGTTGTTACTTACACTGCTGCTTTCTTTGATAATGATCAACAAGAATCAAATAATAGACTGCTTATGATAGAACATGTTCTGAACGAGAGTTAGGCGAAAATTTTTCTCCGTTTGAAAATCTTTGCGGCCGCTTCTTTATTACATCAAATTCTGCACAGAAATTAGAGTCATCTTAGATTTAAAAATCTAGTCACTTGCCGTGCTTCATTTCATACTGTATCATTATTAGGCATAAGAATAATACGAATATAAACATGACACGATAGGTATATTCTTCCGCGTTTGCTGTTGTCTCACTCTAGTTTCGTAGTTTATCAGGCAGACAGGATTTAAATGAGATAGCAGCAAACACAAAAGAATACATGGCAAAATGTTTATATTCGTATTATTCTTATGGTGAAGAGAATACTGTATGTGATTCAAATTTCATCAGGTTCCTATTAGCAACCATCTCTTCTCACAGATAGGAAAAAATTCAGAACGTAGAGTTGGCCATATTGACAAACATCCCAAACAGTCTTGCCAGTCAGATTTTCGTAGTACACTGAAATTGTGCTACATTCGAAGATGAACAATACGGAATTTGTATTTACTTCGTTGGATAATGTATGAAAATGCAGTGGTCGAAACTCGCGGCGGAGAAAAAAAGCTCGTCTTCCAATTTTTTTTTTTTTAATTTATTTACTGACGCAGAGGTTTTGGCGCCAGTATTTATCTTTGTGCCTACAAAGCATGCTTGTGTCGCGCTACATATATTCGACGGCAGAAGTTAGTTGTGGCGGCACGTTCCAACATTTTTCATAACTTCCGCTTGCTTTGCACTCGATTCTAAGCCGCAGGCGGTTTTTTGGATTACGAAAACTGGAAAAAAAGTGCGGCTTAGATTCGAGTAAATACGGTATGTGAATGTGTTTTAATTCACTTGATGGCTCCCGGCCACAGATACCAGTTTCGTTTTCATTTGACGTGAGGGTAAACAAAGGGGAAACAGCAAAATCTCTAAATGTAAACATGGGTTACGTGGAGACTATGCGCTATTGCTCAGACTGCTCTGCGTATCAGCCCCGGATCTATGACATTTGCAAACCGGGTCAATATTTTTAAAAAATCGAATTTTTAAAATATGTTCATCTTGTAGCGCACATCTATCTGAAAAGTCTGAAACATAAAACGAATGTATTTAGGGAATATAAGACATATTATTTGGTCATCAGTATGCCAAAGTGCAATGCCACGCCTCTTCATAAAGCATTTTTCTACAGCACGACCAAACTGTATTCAGGAGAGTGGAAATTGAAATGTCTTGTGGTGCCTCTCCTGCGCTCAGTCGGCCGGTTTGACAGCCTGCCCCCTCTTTAAAAAAAATCTCACAATTAATAGCGGATGGGATTGTTTGTAATTGAGAGAACAAGAAAATCTGAACTCTTTATTGCCTAATAGCTAATAATTTGCTGTTTTGTGTGACATAAAATTAAATATAGGATATATATAAAGCCAATACTGACAAGAGATAAGCAAGAAATTATGCATTTCTTCAAACCTTAGTTACTAGCATTTTTTTCTCTCTAATCTTGCTACACCTTTACGAGGTGTGCTTTCCTTTCTGCGAAAGAATCTATTACCTCATCAAAGTTCGTCAAACGTTTTGCTACATGAAAAATTGAAATGTCATTATCTAATACTGAAAAAGCTGTTAATACAAATAATACCTAAGACTGGTGTGGTTTCTTGATCTGATTACGTCTATTTTGTCACTGTCTGCTAGATAAAACAAAATAGGTCTTTCTAATATGGCAGCAATTTTGTAACACACCAAATAAACGAGACTGTTTTGCCACAAATGGCCATTTTTATAACACGACAGAATATAATCCAATAAGTACCAATATCAAATGCCTATTAGGCCTACTACAAGCAAAAAGCTTTATGTTAGGAAATAGTTTCACATTTCATTCATACGCACCAGCTTCTCAAGCATGAAATCGAAAAGCAGTATTACGAAATTTTTATATAAATTTGGAATCGTCTTATTCTTCCATAATTTGTGTGAAGTCCCCGTTTTTTCTCCTTCCTCATTCTAACAAACAATCTTGTCATCACCAATTCTGTTGCTATTGCTGCCACTGTCAAAATTTGTTCGCCGATTAACTTCACTAACCCTGCCAGAATCACAGGGTTAGTTTTTTCCCACGATTATTTTCCGGTTTTTCCGCTTTACTTCCAAAATAGAACTTACGCGGCTGCTATACGGGTACTGTACTACTGATCCTTACTAGTGTAGCGATCTGGCCAAAAATTTTCTGTCAAAATTTCTTTTTCTTGGATACACCGAGAAGATAATACATAATCTTTCTCACTTGTTATTCCTGTCAGTCATTTATTTCCACTCTGGTCTTCTGAATCTATGGATTTCGCTAGTAATTATAACAATGCTGATTATTCGCAAACCCAATCAACCACATAATCAGACAGCGATTGGCATTCATCCGTTGGGCTTTACTCCCTCAGCTCATATAGCCCCACCCATTTTTTCTGCGGAAAGTTTATTTCTAGATGCGACGAGGATTCTCCTGACAGAGACAACACGTACACTATGCATGCATTCATTAGTCAACTTATGATTAATTCAGAAATCAACTTAAAATGTGTTGAAAAATGTTCAAAAACCAACAGGGAAGCGTTTCAAAATGATATGAATAATCGATAGGCAAACGTGCGCTGGATGCTACATGCTTTGTGAAACAAGTTGTTTTCCTCAAGAATATGAATTTGGCACCCCTTTTCCCGGTAGCATCTAGCTGCTTGCTGCGATTGCTTGCACAGCCAACAGATACATTCCTGTTGCCAGAAGCGGGAGAATCTACTACTCGAACGTGATTCAAGTGCGCATGTGCATGAGCCCGCGCGTAACTGCTAAAACAAATCAAATGTAAACAGTTGCGACTTTACGTCCATTGGAGGCAATTTGTTGTCATGAAGCACTGCATGGTCTTCCTAAGGCCTTTGACACATTTTCAATTGGCAGACGTTTGCATGAACACTGTGTGTCGTTGTTGTATATGGCGCATTTCCTTTGCAGTTTAAGTCATTTTCGTTTTTTTCTCTCGTTTATGTTTTATTGTTGAAGTATTATTCTGCAGTAGCGGGATACAGTAATATCCTTCGTTAGAGTATCAGTTCTTACCAGCCAAAAGTACAAAAACATAACTGAAAACTAAAACAATGAAAAATTCCCGGAATTCTAGAAATACCCCGGGTTTTTCTCGGTTTTCTCCCGGAAGAGAAAATTCCCGCGTTTTTCCCGGATCTCCCGGGTCGTATACACCCTGACTATTTACAAGCTGAATGTCGGTATCAAAGATTCAGAAACTATATTTCAATTAAAATAGTTTTGTGGTTGGCATTTCAGTGAGATGTTCAGTCAGAGCTGCACATCAGTCAATCGCAGTTGTTTCTTGGACTCGACATGTTAGCTGTGTTGTCTGTTCTGCAGGTACAAGCAGCAGAGCCTTGACAACTGTCATAGTGTGTGGGAGAGGGTCTGGCATGGCTGGTCACAGAGGTCAGGAGGGGCTGACAGGAAGTACAGTAAAATATCAGATTCACAACCTTTATCAGCTGATCATAAAGAAGGTATTTTATCAAAAATTCTAATTCTTTCGCACATTACAGTCCCATATTGTAGTGTGATAATGAATGGCTTATCTTTCCATTATAGAGCAATAATTATTAGGTTGTTCTAAAAATTGAGAAATCTACAGCACTTAATTAGGAGAATATGTAGCAAAAATGTTGTTTGGTACTTTACATTTACATCAAAGTTACCGTACATGAAATATAGCTCTCATACTAAATTTGTTTTTAAGGGTGGAAGGAGAACCATGTCTCATTACAATGTGGAGTAACTATAATTTACATAGTCACCATCTGTCTCTCCACACCATAATCAAAGCTATTCTTTCATACTATGCCAGTTTCAGTTGTGTGTTTGTGTTTCTGTTTCTTAGGTAATTTATCAGATCAGTCACACGTGCATTTACTTTCCAGTAACAGTGTAATCTAACAAGATTAAATGAGACAAACTATCTGTGTGACACATCAGGATAAGAATAAAGCACTGAAGTGGAAACAGAAAAGTAGTGTGTTCAAATACACAGTGGAACACGTTTTATATTTTCTTACTCTTTTGTCTTTATTTAAGCTTATTTGTTATTTTTCTGTAAGACATCTATATTCTTGTAAAAATGTGGTCATAAAAGCAATGTCCTCATTTTAGATATTATTAATCTTTTATTATTTTAATAATTATTTAAACTGAGTGTTGAGTTTATTTCTACATGAAATAATGTAAAAAATTGGAAATTCAAGTAGAAGAAAACTGCTGATTACCATGAAGAAATGAATGGAGACAAATTTTAGTGTCGTTAAAGGACTCAGTGTGAGAAACTTAAGAAAACCTTCAGTAACAGTTATGGACAATGCTACATATCATTTGACTATCTACAATAAGGTGCCTACAGTAGCTTGCGGAAAAAAATACATTCTTGACTGATTGCTACAACATAAAAACATTCTCATACCAGGCAACTGCAGAAAGGGTGAATTATTGGACCTCGTGGCTCATAATAAACCAATTTTGCTTCTAATGTTTTAAATGAACTAGGAAAAAATAAAATAAAGGAGGTATATATTCCTAAGATCCTCAGATAGCCACCACATCACTGCCATTTCAATTTCATTGAACGCATACGGGATCAATTTTAATGGTTATGTGGCAAGGAACAATAGAAACTGTATGCTGGCAGAAGTCAAAAGATTAGGAAAGAATGCTATAAACCATATTTAAATCATCATAATGTTGTAAAACACACAAAGCAAATAATAATGAAAGCACGGGAGATGAATGTGTAGGGCAAATAACACTGAACAACTTATTAGTTCATTAAATTCTGACAATGCTAGTGACCACAAGGACGATAGTGACAGGGATTCACATATAAGTGGTGGGCTTTGGTTAATGATATAGTGTATTACCAAAAATTCGGTTGTGTTCGCATCTTCCAATTTTTCTACTCATTTAGATAGTTTGTTACTTCAAGATGTGTGTGACTGAATGGTCATTTCACTGCTTTAAAAGTGTGGGTATAGTATCATAAGCATCCCTGTACCCATGCTACACCAACCACCTCTGCCCTCCCCACTATGTTACAACAGTTGCTAGGCACTTCTTTGGAATGCAAGTGCAAGTATTGATCTCATAAGCACATGGCCTGTTGTATACAAACTAGCAACTCTGCTCCGCAGCACTGACATCCACCAATCACAAAGTTATTTTAATCAAAATATACAGCTCACAGATTAATGTGAACAAAACTTCATTACTATTACAAGGTTGCTACTCAAAAAAAACCATTCCAGGCGCGAGGAGGAAGATTGCGTCAAGAAACTCCTGTAAATTAATGGTGACTGGTGGGAAGCGGAGGGGGGTGGTGTGAGCATACCACAACAATTACTTTTCTTTCCTCTCACTTGAGCTAGACAACACCCATAAGCAGTAGTTTAAACATTTTTGAACACTGATAATTTATATGGAATAATATTCACATAACTAATATATTTTGAGTTATCAGTATTTAAAAATTTGTGATTTATAAAATGGTATAAAATTCAAGTTCAATGCCAGGTTAAAAACACAGAATTCCCTGAGATTTTATGCAATTCCTGAAATTCCGTGAGATTTCCGATTTTTTCAGGTAAAATATAATTCCCTGAGAATTTCAGATCTTACAGAAGAGTCAACACCCTGAATTAATATAGTACCAGGTATTAGAAGTCTAGTATATAAACTATGCATACATTTATATTAAAAAAAGGAGAGAAGCTGAAATAAAATTTGAATTCATGAAATGGAAGACGAAGTGTTACACAAATCTCAGCCTACCAGTGCAGTAATGGCACTTTAAGCCCAATAAGGACACACAAAAGAAGAACAAAATTTTCTTTTGTAATACTACACATAATATATAGTAATACAAAGGAAATTATTTGGATGAGGAAAATAAGGATGATCCTGTATGTCTGGAGTTTCTGTTAAAAGTTGCTCATTCCAATATTTTTAACACAGAGTAGCTTGGAAAGTAATATTTGTCATTTTTCTTAACATATACCACAGCCCATAAGTGGAGACTGGTAACACACTCTATGCCAAGTTATTGTTAACTGTCCATGGTCAAGTGAGTTATGATTTGATGAAAATTGTTTCACTGTTCGGATATTACTTTGAATCTCAACTAATTTAATTTACTTTATGGTTCAATAGTCCAATAATGTAGTTGCAGTACCAGATGCCTAAAGATGAGGATTAATATTACAAAACACGAAGCCTTTAACAAAGGACATTCTGAAAGGGGTGAATTTCATTTATTATAATTAATAACAGTCATAGACAAGTGACAAATGGATAAAATTATGGTCAACTGTTGTAAGCAGAAGATGTAGGTAGAACAACTCTTTACTGATACTCCAACCATGATGAGGAGATACTGAACCAAAATGTCTGATGAGGTAAATAATATGTTTCCTCGTCAATAATGAGAGAATTTTGGCTTTCAGTTATATGAACCAGGTGGTTCTTACACTCACTGAAATTGCTTCCACGAAACCAACAGAGGCTTAGCGACTGCAGTAATCTCAGGGAATAGCTTATGTGCACTTCATAGGAAGCTATCATTTCCAGGGTACCATAGATTTTCATACAGGATTCATATCGCCGTCGTTTTCACAAGGGCGTCTAGGAGTCAGGAAGAGGACTATCGTGATCACATCCACATATGTACACTGATCAACCAGAACATTACAACCTCCTACCTAATAGCTGGTATGTCCACCTTTAGCACAGAAAACAGTGGCGACACTTCATGGCATGGAAGCAATGAGGCCTCGGTAGGTCGCTGGAGGGAGTTTGCAACACATCTGCACGCACAAGCCACCTAATTCCCATAAATTCCTGGAAAGGAGATGATGATATTGGACGCGATGTTCAATCACATCCCAGATGCGTTGACTTTGGATCAGATCTCATGTGTTGGGGGCCAGAACATCAATTGGAACCCATCACTGTGTTCCTTTAAACACTCCATCACGCTCGTGGCCTTGGGGAAACTGATAGTCATGATGGGGTGTATGTGGCCTGTAACTAGTGTACAATACTCCTTGGCTATCATGGTGCCTTGCATGAGTTCCACTGGGTCCATGGTTCCCAACATGAATGTTCCCCAGAACATAATGGGGCCACCACCAGCTTGCCCCGTACTGCAGTACAGATGTCAAGGAGCTGTTTCCCTAGAAACAATGGATTCGTGCCCTGCCATCAGCATGATGATGAAGGTATTGGGATTCATCCGACCATGCAACACTCTACCACTGTGCCAACATCCAGAGCCAATGATCATGTTCCCATTGCAGTGATAGTTATCGACGGTGTAGTGTTAAGATTGGCACATGCACGGGTCATTGGCTGAGGAGGCCCGTCGTTAGGAGTGTCCGGTGCACTGTGCATTCCCACACACTTGTAATCAGTCCATCATTAAAGTCTGACATTAGTTCCACCGCAGATCACCACCTGTCGTAACAGTCTGCCCAACCTACAATGTCCGACATCTGTAATGACGGATGGCCAACCAACCCCATGATGACTTGACATGATTTCACCTTGGTTTTGCTAAAGAACCTCGTCACAGCACCCCTGAAACACCCAACAAGTCATGCAGCTTCCAAAACATTTGTGCCGAGCCTCCGGGCCACCACAATCTGCCCTTAGTCAAACTCAGACAGATCGCGCACCTTCCCCATTCTACACACGGACAGCACACTAACTGATACTACATGCACTGTGCTAGTGTCTGACTAGCAGGCGTTCCTTGCTATCACCTGGATGGGTTTATATCTATAGAAGGTCACTGGCCATAATGTTCTGGCTGATCAGTGGGAAGAAGAAAGCATTTTGTCATCTTTTTGTGGGACATTAAGTTTTGCCACAATCTGTGTTGCAACTAATTGTAAATTAAGTACAGGCCGGCTTACGAACTGCCCCTTCGTTTATCTAATGTTTTACAAAAAATGATTGACTATCATGGTGAGATTGTTGGTTACAGGCAGATTATTGTAAGTCTTCAACACCCCATTCTGAGAAGTTTCAGATCAGAGTAAGAGTAAGATGACTGTACAAAACAGGGCCCTGCCAGATGTTGAGTAAGGTAACATGAACACTACTAGAAAGGATGATGTTAATGCACAAGAAAACAGTGATTACATTTCTGCAATCAGTAATTAACTTCTTTAGGACATAAGTTTTTATTCTTAAACATTTTGATGATAAAATACATATATAAGCCTACATTTTTTATTTGCTGAACCAGTGATAAACAATACACAGATGGTGGATACTATAGTACATTACTGAACAGAAAAAAATTGTGAATGAAAATGCATTTATATAAGTGAAGACTACCATTGCAATCAGCATTTGAGTGTGTACAGATATATACAGGGTGGGTCACTAACTATTGCCATCAAGAATAACTCCGAAAGTATGGTAGGAGTTGAAAAGTTTTTGGGACAAAAGACAAAAGTTGCATGGGACAATGGGGACCATAATATGATGTTGGTTTTTTGTTGCTAGGTGGGGACGCTTCAGAGATATGAAGGTCAACTTTTTTTTTATGCTATAATTTGGCACTCATTTTCAGATAGTGGCTATTGAGACGAATCCATGATGTGTAACAGTAAGATTTCTGAAGGTCAATGAAGGTCACAAAGATGGCATGAACATCCATCTACAGAAGGTGTTCCAAGTATGGACCATTGGTATCAATGCAGTGCTGCAATCTTCTTATCATGGATTGAGTGGTATTCCTTATCACATTGGCGCTTATCGAAGCACATGCTCTGACAATTCTCTCACACATATCTTCAGATGTAGTTGGAATGTCTTTATAAACAATGTATTTTACAAATCCCCACAAGAAAAAATCCAGAGGCATCAAGTCTGGCGAACGAGCCAGCCACGACACATCTCCTCCGCGTCCAATCCAATGATTTGGGAATTGTATCTGAAACTCATTTCTAGCCATCAGTGAAAAATGAGTCGGACACCCATCGTGTCGATGCCGCAATCTGTTCCTTGTTCCTAAAGGTATTTCTTCCAAGAATGTGGTGTACTACCTACCATTAAGATTTCCTTCGATGAAATAGGGGCCTATAATTCAGTCCTCCAGAATCCCACATCATACATTCACCAAGCACAGTTTTTGGTGTGCAACTTGCAGCCAACATGGATTTTCAGTTGCCCAATAATGCATTTTATGCAAACTAACATTTCCATGGTTCATGAATGTAGCCTCATCAGTAAATAAAATCAAATTAATAAATGTGTCATCCCTCTGAACATGAAATTAAGCCCATTGGCAGAATTCAGTGCAATGCATACAATCCGTACCAGTTAATTCTTGGTGAAGACTGATATGCTGAGGATGATACTTATGGCAATGCAGAACACGAACAACACTACCCTGGCTCATGCCAGATTCCCTTGCGATTTGACGCGAACTAACACAAGGATCTCGAACTACAGTGGCAAGAATACCAATTACCTATTCCTTGTTAGTAACTTTCTTTTGCCGGATATGTTTCTGGTGCATTAAAGATCCAATTGTTCTCCATTTATCATACACATATTTAAATGTACGACGTGTAAGGTGAGTAAGTTGAGAAAATCTTTCGCTGTATAAGTCTCTAGCTCTCACTGAATTTCGTTGGCATTCTCCATAAATGAGAAGCATATCGATTTGTTCTTCGAAGGAATGCATCATTCACTTTTGCTTGATTCGACAATACTAGTCTTACTGTTCCTATTAGTGTTGTATTGTGAAACTGTCAAATGGTCTTTACGTGTCAATGGCACGTTAGACGGATACTCCGTATTCAGTGAATATTTACTATTTGAACGATGTACGAGAGAGAATTGTCAGAGCATGTGCTTTGATAAGTGCTGAAGCGATAAGGAATACTACTCAATCCATGACAAGAAAATTGCAGCACTTCATTGCTACCAATGGTCATCACTTCGAACACCTTCTGTAAATGGACGTTCATGCCACCTTTTTGACATTCTGTTATATATCACTGGATTCGTTTTGATATCAGAAAATAAATGCCAAATTACAGCATCCCATTTAAAAAAACAAAGTTGATCTTCATATTTCTGATGCGACCCTACCTAGCAACAAAAAACCAATATCATATTATGGCCCCCGTTGTACCATGCAACATTTGTCCCACAAACTTTGCAGTTACTGTCATACTTTCGGAATTATTCTAGGTAGCAATAGTTAGTGACTCACCCTGTATATATCTTACATATGTACAAACCTCATATGCTGATAAAGGAATATAGCTCCTCAGAACTTTAATAATGATCACTATTCCCACACATACTTTGCATCACTTTCAGATGGAAGTTTTAAAAGACTTTGCTTAGTCTATTAAGCCCGTGTATGCATAATTCTGCAAAGATGAGTCATTTCCATTGTAGACTTTGTAAATCAGTACTTTAATTGTTCTCTAAATAAACAGATGTATTTACTATTTTCTAAATGAGTACTGAACAAATCTTTGGGACATCATTTGCAGTCCATAAAGAATAACCCATATTTTATCTACTAATATGTGAACAATGAAGAAATAAATGTTACACAAAGTCACACTCATTTTGCTCTTTATGTAACTTCTGAAGAGAAATCTGAAGCAAAATTGGAGTAGTAGTATTACTTAGCTGTAAAATATGGAAATTTATTTATCAATACTTTGACAGTATGCTAACACTGTCAAAACTATGCTCAGGGGATAAACCTCAGCCTCTAGAGATGCATTTCAGTTTGAGTAAAATTCCTATTTTATGCTGGCTGCTTTATCATTGCATCCTTCTCATGAATCTAATGTCTCTAAATATCACATGTGGTAATTAGATGTTCATACGATTTTACTGTTGAACCCACTCTAGTCCTGGGCATGTTTGAGTCTCTAGTTCTCTCTCCCTTCTTGCTAATTTATAATCATGTCAGTCTAATTTCAGTATCTTGGTATTTTTTTTTAACTCTCAAACTGGAGTAGAGTGCCACAGCAGCTGAAGTGTGACACATGAGGTGAACAGCAATAGCAGTTCAGTCCTTAATATGCAGGTTGAGTGCCTGACTGTTGCTATTGTATTGCTATTACATTGAAACTCACGATTATTTTTAAAAACCTGAAGAAGAGGAGGAGGAGAAAGAAGAAGAAGAAGAAGAAGAAGAAGAAGAAGAAGCTACAGTGCAGTGTCAGCTCAATGTCAACAATACTGCCCTATCCTCACCACTCTTTCATGTTCTTTAAACACCACAGATTGTGAGTGTATGTACAATATCATGATGTAGATACCTCTCTTCTCATCACCACCTTCCTCTACTCCCTCCCCCCCCCTTTCTTTTCCTACCCCGACCTCCCTCTATCTATCTATCTGTCCACCTATTTCTTATATGCCAACCCTCTGAACTCTTTTCATCTTGTGCAGCCATTGAGTCACCTGTCGAAAGACCTGCTTCAGACTATCCCACTACCCGCTCCTAACATTCCGCATCCTTCCCTAACCCCCCCTCCACCTGCTCAGGCAACTGCTTTCAATAATTGATATTCAATAATAAGGCTCACTGCTACTATGGGAGAGTGTGCTTGGGTGTCTGTGGGGTTTTTTGTGTGAACATGCGTACTTTTGCTAGAAAAAGAGATTGATTCGACAATACTAGTCTTACTGTTCCTATTAGTGTTGTATTGTGAAACTGTCAAATGGTCTTTACGTGTCAATGGCACGTTAGACGGATACTCCGTATTCAGTGAATATTTACTATTTGAACGATGTACGAGAGAGAATTGTCAGAGCATGTGCTTTGATAAGTGCTGAAGCGATAAGGAATACTACTCAATCCATGACAAGAAAATTGCAGCACTTCATTGCTACCAATGGTCATCACTTCGAACACCTTCTGTAAATGGACGTTCATGCCACCTTTTTGACATTCTGTTATATATCACTGGATTCGTTTTGATATCAGAAAATAAATGCCAAATTACAGCATCCCATTTAAAAAAACAAAGTTGATCTTCATATTTCTGATGCGACCCTACCTAGCAACAAAAAACCAATATCATATTATGGCCCCCGTTGTACCATGCAACATTTGTCCCACAAACTTTGCAGTTACTGTCATACTTTCGGAATTATTCTAGGTAGCAATAGTTAGTGACTCACCCTGTATATATCTTACATATGTACAAACCTCATATGCTGATAAAGGAATATAGCTCCTCAGAACTTTAATAATGATCACTATTCCCACACATACTTTGCATCACTTTCAGATGGAAGTTTTAAAAGACTTTGCTTAGTCTATTAAGCCCGTGTATGCATAATTCTGCAAAGATGAGTCATTTCCATTGTAGACTTTGTAAATCAGTACTTTAATTGTTCTCTAAATAAACAGATGTATTTACTATTTTCTAAATGAGTACTGAACAAATCTTTGGGACATCATTTGCAGTCCATAAAGAATAACCCATATTTTATCTACTAATATGTGAACAATGAAGAAATAAATGTTACACAAAGTCACACTCATTTTGCTCTTTATGTAACTTCTGAAGAGAAATCTGAAGCAAAATTGGAGTAGTAGTATTACTTAGCTGTAAAATATGGAAATTTATTTATCAATACTTTGACAGTATGCTAACACTGTCAAAACTATGCTCAGGGGATAAACCTCAGCCTCTAGAGATGCATTTCAGTTTGAGTAAAATTCCTATTTTATGCTGGCTGCTTTATCATTGCATCCTTCTCATGAATCTAATGTCTCTAAATATCACATGTGGTAATTAGATGTTCATACGATTTTACTGTTGAACCCACTCTAGTCCTGGGCATGTTTGAGTCTCTAGTTCTCTCTCCCTTCTTGCTAATTTATAATCATGTCAGTCTAATTTCAGTATCTTGGTATTTTTTTTTAACTCTCAAACTGGAGTAGAGTGCCACAGCAGCTGAAGTGTGACACATGAGGTGAACAGCAATAGCAGTTCAGTCCTTAATATGCAGGTTGAGTGCCTGACTGTTGCTATTGTATTGCTATTACATTGAAACTCACGATTATTTTTAAAAACCTGAAGAAGAGGAGGAGGAGAAAGAAGAAGAAGAAGAAGAAGAAGAAGAAGAAGCTACAGTGCAGTGTCAGCTCAATGTCAACAATACTGCCCTATCCTCACCACTCTTTCATGTTCTTTAAACACCACAGATTGTGAGTGTATGTACAATATCATGATGTAGATACCTCTCTTCTCATCACCACCTTCCTCTACTCCCTCCCCCCCCCTTTCTTTTCCTACCCCGACCTCCCTCTATCTATCTATCTGTCCACCTATTTCTTATATGCCAACCCTCTGAACTCTTTTCATCTTGTGCAGCCATTGAGTCACCTGTCGAAAGACCTGCTTCAGACTATCCCACTACCCGCTCCTAACATTCCGCATCCTTCCCTAACCCCCCCTCCACCTGCTCAGGCAACTGCTTTCAATAATTGATATTCAATAATAAGGCTCACTGCTACTATGGGAGAGTGTGCTTGGGTGTCTGTGGGTTTTTTTGTGTGAACATGCGTACTTTTGCTAGAAAAAGAGATTGATTCGACAATACTAGTCTTACTGTTCCTATTAGTGTTGTATTGTGAAACTGTCAAATGGTCTTTACGTGTCAATGGCACGTTAGACGGATACTCCGTATTCAGTGAATATTTACTATTTGAACGATGTACAAGAGAGAATTGTCAGAGCATGTGCTTTGATAAGTGCTGAAGCGATAAGGAATACTACTCAATCCATGACAAGAAAATTGCAGCACTTCATTGCTACCAATGGTCATCACTTCGAACACCTTCTGTAAATGGACGTTCATGCCACCTTTTTGACATTCTGTTATATATCACTGGATTCGTTTTGATATCAGAAAATAAATGCCAAATTACAGCATCCCATTTAAAAAAACAAAGTTGATCTTCATATTTCTGATGCGACCCTACCTAGCAACAAAAAACCAATATCATATTATGGCCCCCGTTGTACCATGCAACATTTGTCCCACAAACTTTGCAGTTACTGTCATACTTTCGGAATTATTCTAGGTAGCAATAGTTAGTGACTCACCCTGTATATATCTTACATATGTACAAACCTCATATGCTGATAAAGGAATATAGCTCCTCAGAACTTTAATAATGATCACTATTCCCACACATACTTTGCATCACTTTCAGATGGAAGTTTTAAAAGACTTTGCTTAGTCTATTAAGCCCGTGTATGCATAATTCTGCAAAGATGAGTCATTTCCATTGTAGACTTTGTAAATCAGTACTTTAATTGTTCTCTAAATAAACAGATGTATTTACTATTTTCTAAATGAGTACTGAACAAATCTTTGGGACATCATTTGCAGTCCATAAAGAATAACCCATATTTTATCTACTAATATGTGAACAATGAAGAAATAAATGTTACACAAAGTCACACTCATTTTGCTCTTTATGTAACTTCTGAAGAGAAATCTGAAGCAAAATTGGAGTAGTAGTATTACTTAGCTGTAAAATATGGAAATTTATTTATCAATACTTTGACAGTATGCTAACACTGTCAAAACTATGCTCAGGGGATAAACCTCAGCCTCTAGAGATGCATTTCAGTTTGAGTAAAATTCCTATTTTATGCTGGCTGCTTTATCATTGCATCCTTCTCATGAATCTAATGTCTCTAAATATCACATGTGGTAATTAGATGTTCATACGATTTTACTGTTGAACCCACTCTAGTCCTGGGCATGTTTGAGTCTCTAGTTCTCTCTCCCTTCTTGCTAATTTATAATCATGTCAGTCTAATTTCAGTATCTTGGTATTTTTTTTTAACTCTCAAACTGGAGTAGAGTGCCACAGCAGCTGAAGTGTGACACATGAGGTGAACAGCAATAGCAGTTCAGTCCTTAATATGCAGGTTGAGTGCCTGACTGTTGCTATTGTATTGCTATTACATTGAAACTCACGATTATTTTTAAAAACCTGAAGAAGAGGAGGAGGAGAAAGAAAAAGAAGAAGAAGAAGAAGAAGAAGAAGAAGCTACAGTGCAGTGTCAGCTCAATGTCAACAATACTGCCCTATCCTCACCACTCTTTCATGTTCTTTAAACACCACAGATTGTGAGTGTATGTACAATATCATGATGTAGATACCTCTCTTCTCATCACCACCTTCCTCTACTCCCTCCCCCCCCTTTCTTTTCCTACCCCGACCTCCCTCTATCTATCTATCTGTCCACCTATTTCTTATATGCCAACCCTCTGAACTCTTTTCATCTTGTGCAGCCATTGAGTCACCTGTCGAAAGACCTGCTTCAGACTATCCCACTACCCGCTCCTAACATTCCGCATCCTTCCCTAACCCCCCCTCCACCTGCTCAGGCAACTGCTTTCAATAATTGATATTCAATAATAAGGCTCACTGCTGCTATGGGAGAGTGTGCTTGGGTGTCTGTGGGGTTTTTTGTGTGAACATGCGTACTTTTGCTAGAAAAAGAGCAAGAGTTCAGAAGCTAGGGTGAATACCGTTTTCTGTTACATGTTTCTGTGCACCATGCATTGTTCCGTTATAGGTGAATGGTTGCCTTTTCCTCATTTTACGTATTTTTCCATCCAGAAATCTCCATTACTGAAAATAAATATCGTGCTTTTGATACTTCAAACTGTACCACACAGAAAAATCCAGCAGTAAATCATTCCTTCATCACGAAGAAAAGAGTGATTCATTGAGGAAAGTTTGAAAGGAGCAAGAGACCGTTCAGACAGCAGGTTGAGAGCGACCTACCTGCTATGAAGATGAGGGGAGACAAATATAAAGGGGAAGGTGTCAGAAAGAATAGAAGGTCAAAGACGAACACTGGGCCACTTTTAGTTCAGAGCTGATAGAAGGGAAAGAGAGAGAATCACGACGAATTAAGGAGGAAGGTAAAAGAAAAATTAAATGAATAATTCCATCAGGAACTGGAAGAAAGCAGAAAAAAGAGGGGGGGGGGGGGGAGGCAGCAGCAAGATGAACATAAAAAAGTAAAAGAATAAATAATGGAATTGGGGAGGGGAAGGGACGGGTGGGAGGGGAGGGGTTCAGGAGGGGAGAAGAGGAGAGGAGAAGAGGGGAGGAGAGGGGGAGGTGGGGGGAGATCCCTCTCAACCTGATGTCAGTTCTTTCCTCCTTGATGAAGGAAAACAGGTCCTAAAACCTTAAAAAGTTTTTTAATTATTTCTATCAGCAGTAATTGAAATTTCATCTCCTGAGGTCAAGTAATGGCCAGCCAACATGTCTCCTTGCAATTCCAGTTTTCTCAAGTGAAGTTTCCTACAATGTAAAAAATATACAACCACAGCTGTATGCTTGTTGAACAAAAACCTGACTTATGAATGTAAATGGTGTAAATACATATTCTTAACTTCCCCAATGCACATTCAAGGCACAGAGAGAAATGTCAAGCACATCAGAAATATCCAGCACCTAGAGCAGAATAAACTGCCCAAGAATGAAACACATACGACATGGCTGCCACATCTCACATGCCGCAGCCTGAAAGGATGCATTTTCTCACTGATGTGACCTATTTGACTCTTCTCGTTATATAGTATTATATGGTACTGCTCTCTCTCTCACATCTGCTTACTATCCATTATCTCTGTTCAGATAACTTCTATATATGTCCAATTTATAATGAAACAATGAAAACTACAGGTTGGAATATCAACAATGTAAGGAAAATACAGATTACTGCTTACCTTAAAGATGACAAGTTAAGTTGTAGACAGGCACAAATAAAATACAACTACACATGTAAGAGTGTAAATGTCTTGTAGCTGTGCCTATCTGCAACTTATGGAAAGTCACAATCTATCTTTTCCTTACATTGTTAATTTATAATGTGTATTTTTTTCTCATTCATTTGCATTGTGTTATCTAAGCCTTGCATCCAATTTTGTAGATTTACCATTTCCTGAGAACTGTTTCTTTGTAATGCTTAAAATTTTGCCTCATAACTGAGCAGATAACCTAAAAAAAATGACATATGTGAATCCTAACTTTCTAACTTCTTTATCTCATAATTCACAAATGCAACAGCAACAACTGCCTGCTGCTTTGTAGGATTCTTTATTCAGTTATTAATTTATCACAGGAACCATGATTGACAGCCAGTCTAACTGAGATAACAGCAAGTCGGCTTTCAGTTTTTTAGAGATTTATTACTACTTAATGAATAAAGTGAAATGAAAGTAGTTATACTTACACTGACATTGACAGACTTGCTTAGATGTTTATGTTTACGAATTTCTTGGCTCTCTGGACGGGTACTAAATATACAGCACAACATAGCTGCTGTCTGAATATCTGACTGTTTAGCATAATGAGCAATTCTGAAAAATTATAGAGAGCAATTAAGAGTTTCTAAAGTACTGAAACATAAAATTTAGCTTTAAGTAAGTAAAAAATTTGAAAAAAAATTAAGGGCAAATAAACAACTACATTAATAGGTAGTTTGTACTGACACAGCAATTCCATTACTAAGATACAACCATTCTTAACACCTTACACAGTGGTAGCTTAAGAGACGAATTTGCAAATGGCAGTATCAGATACAAGGACTGAATAAAAAGTATTGAGAACTAGTATTCTGCTCTGAAATGACTTTAATGACAGAGGTACTTATAGTTACACGTCTTCAATGTAATCACCCCTCTTATTTATAATCTTCTGCCAAATGTCCGGAACACATCGTATACCATTTCCACTTCTATTTCTGTTGATGTCCCATACTGACCCTCCTACGGCATGGATAATGTCATCTCTGGTGTTGTACTGGATCCCTCGCAGTGGTTCTTCCACTTTGGCAAAGAAATCATAATCACAGGGACTCACATCAGGTGAGTACAGTGGATGTTCCAGACTCTCCCACTGCCAGGGGCAGAAGAGGTTCTGGACAGCAGCAGCAGTGTGGTATTGTGCATTGTCAAGCAGAATGAAATGTTATCGCTTTCACCTAAGAACTAGATGAAGATGGTGTTGCAGGACTGTGCACTTGTAGGCAGCATCTACCGTCACTCTTGGTGGTACAGGGTTATGCAGTATTTCCCCTCAGTGTCATATGTCACCACAATGAATATTACCTTCAGAGCACTTTGTGTAGCATGCATTTTCTGTGGACAAGGAGAACCGGGATGCCTCCATTCACTGGATTGGTGTTTCAAGTTCGGTTCATACAAGTGTGAACAGGTTTCCTTAATACTGATGGTGCATCGAAAAAAGTCATTGCTTTTCCTTTCTTACTGGCCCAACAAATCCCGTGTGACATTACATCAGTGCCACTGTTGCATCTCAGATATTTCAATGGGTATCCAACATACTGCAATTTTGTGGTACCCAAGAATGTTGTGCAGAATGAGGAGCACAGTTTTGTGGCATACTCCAGCTTCTGCTGATAACTCAGATACAGTTCAGCGGCAATCAGCGACCAACAAGGAAGCAAGGACCTGTCCCCATGTTGGTTCGTCCTGTACAGGGGTGATCCTTCACAGCATCTCTGCCTAATCTGAACGCTTTAATTCACTGTGTGACTGAGCTGTATGGCAACGCTGTGTCACCGGATGCTTCACACAATCCCTGGAAACATTCTTGCATACTCCGACCTCAGACTTCAATTTTGAGCCAATAACGTTGCTATATCTTTGTAAACACGATGTTGGGGTGGTTGCACTACTGATATGACGTTCAATGGTCTACACACTGCAGTAGATTGACAGAATATTGTCCTCGCTCACTGTACTAACTCGTCTCACAGGCCTTTATTGTGTTAACACAGATGGCAGCTTACCGACTCAGCGATATGATGCCACAGCAGTGTTACCACTACTTTGTAGGTGATTTCAGGGAACACAAGTTGTAAAATATAGTAAACAGAGAAGTGAGAATGGCTGTAACCCAACTGGGTGCTGGACTGGGACTGGATGAGAAATGCATCACTCCTTTCTGCTCCATTCTGTGCCAGAGTTCATCAGTCGTAGTGGCTAGTGAAAGGTGATGTGTCATTATCTTGACAATCCACGAGCAGCTGTTTTCAATGAGTGGGAGAACATGCTGGCCAGGGCAACAGCCAAACACCCTCTGTATCAAGATAGCTTAGGACAGTGTGGGCAATTTATAGTCTCGTGTTATGAGGAATGTTTCATAACTAATGCACAGATTGATATTACTATGGACTATCTGACACAACAACAATGGAAATTACGTCAGATGTAGTTGGGAGCTTGAGGAAGAAGCAAAGGTTTTTGTTTTTTGCAGTGTAATAATGTAAAATTGGCGAGAGGTAGAAATGGACCCTGCAGGAGTCTTGGTTGCTGTGACTGTTCAAGACCAGAGGTCGTACATCAAGATCAAAACTTTATGTGGCAAAAACCTCACAGAAATCCACAAGTGTGTTAAGTGAAGTTTGTGGTGGGTTTACAGTGAACTGTTGTACAGCTTCACGTTGGATTAATCGTTTTCATGACAGTTGCATGAGCCTAGATGATAATCCAAGACCCGAAAGGCCACAAACGTCAACAGACAAACAAAGTATGAAACTTTTAGCAGATGCTCTTGAAGAATATTGCTGTACTACTTGTAAGAAAATCTCAGAAGAACAAATAATTTGAAGAATAGAAAAAATTCTGTGAGATGTCTCCCCCACTGTTTGACTGTTGAAGAGCAGCAGAAATGTCTGGACATCGCAACCTTGCACAAACAATGATTTGACCATGAAGATCAATGATTCTTGTGTCAAATTATCACTATTAATGAAATGTGGATTAGAGACTTTGAACCACAGCTGAAATCACAGTCCAATGAGTAGAGAGCTCCAGATTCTCCATGTCCAAAAAAATTTTAACGTGCTCAATCAAAGCTCAAGCAAACAATGATTTTTGCTTATGATCACGAAGCAATCATCATGACAGTCAGAGTTTCATGTGGAACAAGTGGCACAGCAGTGTATTATTGTAACCTCATGCAAAACCTGTGTACAAAAATGCACAAAACCCAACCTCAGTTGCTCAAGTCCGGGCCACTCATTCTCCATGACAATGCTCGTCCACATATTGGCAATGTTGCAGCCAAAAACTGCACCAATATGGATGGGAAGTGTTGCTACAAACTCCCTACAGCCCGGACACGAGTCCACCAGACTTCAACTTGTTCTGGAAGTTGAAAAAACCTACATGTGGACATCATTATCTTTCTCTGGAAGAGCTTTCAACCACTGTTACCTGAGCCATTCAAACTGATGTACAGAAGTGGTGGCCTGTACGGAATAACAGAGCTTCCAAGATGTTGGGATTCAGCCACAGAGTAGCAGGGAGACCATATTGAAGGACTGTAAAGAGATATTGGGGGGAAAATGTGTAGATAAAAAAATAGTGTGCTCTTTTTGTGAAATATCCATTGTATCTTGGTGAATGATATCATCAAACATCAAAGACAGGGCAATGCCCCCTGACCTTAACACATCAGAAATATAACTGCTGATATACAAATACAACATGTGAGAACTAAATTTTATCATGTGGAGCATTCAATGGCATCCCATGCTATTACATCAGCTGTTGGACCCATATGATGATGAAAAACATAATCTGGAAATATTTATTCTCCTCAGAACCTTCACACACAGATATGTCCATTGTGGTGCTGTACTCATAACTGGGATGCATCCAAGAGGATGCACAAACTATGCACAAAAAAGAACGTAAACAGATAAATGTCTTTTAATGAAAATTATTTCAACAGTGAGAAAGTCAGGATTATTGGACAAGAAAAATAATTATTTTTGTTGTTATTTGGCTAAAAAAAATACTAAAAGGCACTATTTACTGTGTTCTACATATTGTCTGATGTGTTTGCAAGATGTATTTTCTTGAGAAAATACCTGAATATGTTCTGAAATGTTTGGATGACACTCTTCCCATTCTTTCAGTTCTCATGAGTGTGAACAGTTTACCACACAACTGTAGCAAGAACTTCCACTATGTATTCTGCTTCGGTCATTAACAAATTCTATTGTCACTGCTTAGTTCTACATTTTGTTATTATATTTCGATTTTTCCATAAAAAGGATGGTCACTCATAACCTCACTTTCACCATTCAGATGCCAAACTGTACAGCACACAGCTCTTACAAGAACGGAAATTTTGGTGCTGATGTGTAAATGAAAATGATTACTCAAAACAGACGAGACTCAGTATGGCAATAAAATAAAAGTGGAGCTGCAGTAGATGCACTTGTCCCAAGTAGGCAATTGAGACAAGAAAGGTGACTGTGTAAAAGGGGGGCTTAACTGACTGACTCCATACTCGCATGACAGTCGTAGGGTCCTGAACAGTGCAAACAGCAATATCGAAGAACAATAAACTGTGGCCTTGACAGGCCACAATCCTGTTGCTGTCTAATTCCAACACATGCTAATAGATGTTTCTTCTTATTACATGAGGCAAAACAATCAAAATTTAAAAACAATTTCTGAATGCGATGCCCACTGCATACATACAAAATGCAGGTGGTGTTACTCTTACCTACTTTGTGGGGTTGTGCTGAAATGCTAATTATTGGTATACTTAAGCACATAGAATACTTCATGCCACTCTAATATTTGTATTTGTTGTATGATTATTTCATGGCGGTAAGTTTTAATGACCAACACTGCATTTCCACTCTACATTTGTCAAACAAACAATAGCTGATTGTGAAGATCATCTCCTGTAGCGCCATTATCAGTTAATGATAAGGCTATCCACAGAACGTAAAAAAAAAAAAAAAAAAAAAAAAAAAAAAAAAAAAAAAAAAAAATAATTAGACATGCAGAATTTTAGAGTGCCTAGAGCAGATAACAAGAAACAACTTTTTAATGTTATGAAAATGTTGAAGGTTAACTGCTTCCCCGTTAGTGGACCACAAAAGTCTTGATGCTACTCATGTTCAGAAATGGTCATCAAATGGTGTGAGTGCAAGTGGCCTCGTGATGTTGAATACACCACAACAGTATGCAGGTTGCAACTGGCTCACGGAAATGCAAGTCACCAATGTGGCATCCAACTGAAATACTTGCACCAGGCCGTTGAACCGTAGAATACGATCATCATTACATTATTAACTGCCATGTTATGAGTATTATTTTACAGATACTGCTGAAAATGTCAAACACTCACATTAATACATAACTGGCACCTGTGTGCTAATGATTGTTGCTGCCTCCCCCCCCCCTTCCTCCTCTCCACCACTTTAAGTAACCACCTCTTCTCAGAGTGGCACTTGCACATACATCCTCAATTATTTGCTAGATGTACTCCACTACATGTCTTCCCCTACAGTTTTTACTGTCTACAGCTCCCTCTCATACCGTGGAGGTTATTCCCTGATGCCTAAAGAAGTGTCCTATCATCATATCTCTTCTTCTAATCAGTGTTTTCTGTAAGTTCCTTTCTTCACTGATTCTTCATTCTTTATTTTATCAGTCCACCTGATTTTTAACATTCTTCTGTAGCACCATATCTCAAACACTTCGATTCTCTTCCATTCCGGTTTGCCACTATCCACGATTCACTAATATGTGATGCTGTGCTCCAAATGTACGTTCTCAGAAATTTCTTTCTCAAATTAAAGGCTATGCTTGATCTCTTGGCCAGGAATGCCTGTGCTAGTCTCCTTTTTATAACATCCTTGTTTCATCCATCATGGGGTATTTTGCTTTCAAGATAGCAGAATGCCTTAACTTTGCCTACTTCATGATTTTGATGTTAAATTTCTGACTATTCTCATTTCTGCTACTTCTCATTACTTTCATATTTTTCTGGTTTATTTTTGATCCATTTTGTGTACTCATTAGACTGCTCATTCCATTAAAAAGATCCTGTAATTCTTCTTCACCTTCACTGAGATTAGCAATATCAACAGTGAGTCTTATCATCAATATCCTTTCACCCTGAATTCTAATCCTAAACTTGAAATTTTCTTTTAGTTCCATCATTGCCTGTTTGATGTATAGATTGATCAATAGATGCAAAAGACTACATCCCTGTCTTACACCCTTTTTAATCCGAGCACTTCATTCTTGGTCTTCCAATCCTATTTTTTTCCTCTCGGTTCTTGTACATCTTGTGTACGACCCATCTTCTCCTACAGCTTACACCTATTTTCCTCAGAATCACAAACATATTGCTGGAAATGATTGTCTAACATACACAAAACAAACAGATATTTCATGAATAATGGCTGCACCTTCACTCACATGAGTAACCAGATCTTCTGTAGTGTCTTGTACTCCAAACATTTCGCCTCCCCTCCACACACACACACAAATCCACAGAAGTTATGTCGGAAACATGTAGTGGCCATGGTACTGACCCTGAACAATGAAAGAAAACAAAGGGAGGGCTGGACCAATACTGTACCCATCCCATTCTCCCGACCTCACTTGCTCCACTCCAGAAAGGCTGGTTGTCCATTTGGCTACAGCTGCAGCCACTGTTTGTAAAATACCTGTTTCTTCAAGCATGTTATGTAGTCAGTGACACGCTGGTATGAGTTTGCATTAATGTAAACAGACAACATTATCAACAACATCTCCAAAAAATAGTATTCATGTCACAGTAGTTTTCACACTGTCTTCGAATATCACTAGTGACAAAACCTTGATGGAACCTTAGCAGACAAACAGTGCACCTGTGACATTTTTATCACATAAAAGAGAGTTCTTTTTATCTCCTCTAAAGCTCTAAAATTTTGTATATGTAGTTTGTTTACATCCTGTGCACTGTAGTTTAATACAAATTTTGTTGGTAGAACAATTCAAGAAGAAGCAAGAATTGTGTCTTTCACCAGTGATGAAGAAATCAGGGTGTGAAGTCCTTATATGTCCCTGTGACCATTACATTTGGCAATGGTTTTTGTACTCTCAGGGTTTGCATCACTTAATCAGAACATATTTTTTACATAGAAAATTCCCCGATACAGTTTTAAATTAATTTAACATTCAGTTTCAGCATATGATATGTACTAAACCTCAAAATCTGTCATTTTAATCAAGGCTTTGGGGCAGAAGCCTTAACACTCTACAAACCTTGTAAGTCTTAGAATATAACAGTTTAATAATATTTACTCTTACAAAATTTGTTTACTGCTCAAGATTTGGTAATTAATATATACTTCTAGGTATAAGAATACTGTTTTCAGCTGGTGTGTAGGGCCTCTACAACTAGGAGATATTTCATTTTTACAGGATCCCAAGGAGTATTATATTGTACTGTAAAAAGTGTAAGCCTGTATGACCAATGGCATGGCACAATTTGAAAGCATGTTTGCAGAAAGGAAGGAAAATAATACATTATGTGAAAAAACTCAGTTTCTGAGAAGAATATTGGATAGATGAGCCATAAACAAATAGAGAAAAAAAAACATAAGAGGTACATTAAAACGGAAAAAGCAGAGGGCACGTACAGATATAAGTTGGAGAAAATAAAATTTCAGAGTTAGTTGGGTATCCAATAAAATGTGCTGAAAGCTCAAATCAAATGACTGAGGCAGGAATACATATTCTTTTGATGTTGAAGTGCCTGCAACAGTTCTGACCACTTATGCAGGCAGTACAATGGATGCTTACAACATTCTGTTTTAAAATTAAAACAACTAAGCAACTGAGTACTGTCCTGGAAGCAGTATTGTTGTGTGTTCTGGATGCAACAGCAAACAAACTTTCAAGTTACTAATTCATTTTTCTGACTGCAATTGTTTCATTGCGTTCTATGTTACTTACAAGTGGTAACTTAACCTTTTTATCTTCTCTCATTTACAATATCATTATCCTTAATTATGGCTATTCAAGTTCAAAGACAAACCAAGATGTACTACATTTTGGCACAGGAGGGATAAGTCTTGAGCGATGGGGAAAGAACATTCATGCACAAAGAATCTTGCAATGTTACATGTAAGTAAAATGGGTTTAAATAAACGAATGTGCATAAACAAATTTTGGCAGTCAGCAGTAAAGTAATAAAAGTCCACACAAGAAGTTTTGCTATTGATAATAGCTCATGCAAAAGATGAATCTCAACTAATATTCCATTATTCTTAACAATTTTACAAAACTCTTTTTTTCTGCCTTGAGCCACAATTTACTCAAAAACAACTCGTACAATCCCAGAGCTTTCTCTTCATATTATTCAAAAAGTGAGACATCAAAGTAGTGCATCAAATATGGCAGCAGTAGCCCAGAAGTGACATTCATGTAATGGGAAACATAACTAGAATATATACGATGTGAATAGGGAAAAGAGGCACATACAAATTAATAGTTACAGCAAATATCCATTACAAAAAAATCTATTGCCAAGAGTACTAGTACCACCACCACCACCAAAGCCCCCACCACCACTTCCTGTAAGTTCAGATTTTTCTTAGAGCTTACAAGGATTCCACCAATTGCCTTCCAAATGGATGATGTGACCAGGGAACATCATCTTCTTGTTCTGAAGGTCCCACCATTGCTGGAGTTGCAGCTAGTCCTGCTAAGGACCAGGTCTGCACCAAATCTCTCCGCCCTACAGATGCAGCAACGGAAGAATTGTGTTGGCATACAGCTGGCACATCATGAGAACCAAGTCTTGAAAACAGAATACACATACGATTAGTAAATTAAGGTATTAAAACCCATGAACCATTTTATGTATAATCATCTACATACACCATGAGGTCACTTAAAAAATAATCAGCAATATAATTCTAGAACAACAAGGTATGTTTTTTCTTTTTTGTTTCCTAACAGCACTTCATATAAGTGAAAAATAAGTTACATCACTGGTCATATTCCTTGTTAAAATGGTAGGCATATGGCTGGTTGGCATGAGGGCATATTATTTCTAATCATTCCTAATACAGCACAGTTGTGCTCAAGCCAATCTTCAGGCTAATAAGAGTTTTAATTTAACTTCTAAGCTCTGGATACAATGCCACATGTTTAAGTCTGCCAACGTTTTACAGATACAACAGATTATGAAAGTTCGAGTATTTATCCATTCACATACCCAAAATATTTGTTTTGAGAAAGTAAAAAAAGGTGGGTACTAAGAGGAAGAGAGATAAAAAGAAAGATTTGCATTACATTTAGGACTGTCTGGCACTGCATTCATTCTCTTGAAAAAAAAGTGTGTGTGATTATACAGGGTGAGTCAGGAGGAAATGTACATACTGTGAGGGGTGATAGTATTGATGATTCAGAACAAAAAATTACAAATGAACATGTGCCCTTTTCTTATCAGTATCCGAGATGCAGCTGTTTGAAAATTTGCGTAGCCAGTGACACAGTGCCTCACTGAAACCTATTCTGGGCATTGGATCAGTCATCAGTGAGTCGTTTCTTGGCAGTCGAGGTCACTCTATCTTACTCCATCAGATTACTGTTTATAGTGTTGGCAGTCTTTCTGCTGTTATGAACAATGTACAGAATGCAGTAAACACATATCAAAATACAAACTGGTTCTATGAGAATTAATGTAAGCAATGTACCCAGAACAGTGAAATCTATAAACGCAAAGTTGAACAAATGAGAAACATCTTCCCAGTATTTTACGTGTGTCTGTCACCCCATGCGCAAGTGAAGTGTGCTTCGAAATGGTTACTAAAGCCAACATGCATAACCTAATGTCACTTCAGTTGTTTTTGCACGTGAATGCAGGTGAAGCAGGACATGTGACTGACACCTGTGTTCAAAAGTATAGGACTGTGCAAATGAGCACAGATCAACAACACAGCAGCTGTCTACAAGATCTGCAAAATGCAGTGTAGTTTATGGTGGACTTTTTGAACTTCTTTTGTGAGGAAATGTACAAAATTAAACAAAACATTAGATCACAATGTTTCGCTTATTATCACCTGCTTTTGTCAAGTACCCACTGTTTTCATTAGTTTCTTCAGAAACTATTAAGAACAGGGCATATGTTCACATGGCTTTTTTAAATTCAGAATTGTTAATACTATCGTCCCTCAAAGCATGTATCTTTCCTCATGACTCACCCTGCATGTATAGGATGTTAAAAAAGTATTTCATATTTTGAGAGGTGACAGTGTGGACCAAAACAAGGAAAAAATGTCCAGTAAACATGAGCTCTGCAACTTATACTTAAAGAGCTATGAGATGCGTTCATCTTTGCTGCTATGAAGCACTTGTCTTCTACTGCAGTCTTTCTGCTGTTATGAATAATGTACAGAATGAAGGAAACAAATCAAATGAGAACAGATGGCTGATAATTATGCAGATGGTATCCTGTGTGCTGTTTTTTCTTTTTTTTAAGTACACAAGACACAGGCTCAACAGTTGCTTCCATTTCCCATGTGGAATAATAGGCCTCCATTATGCGGGTAAGGGCAGAAATACAACAATGTAAAAGCATTTTACAAACATATCAAATTATAACCTGGTTCCAAAAGAACTAATGTTAGCAATGTACCCAGAACAGCAAATACGGTCTACAGTAACAACACCAACAGATGCGTATCGTATGCTGTATCCATGGATAACAACAGAGGAACGTGCCCTAATTTGTTTACAGCATTCTCTAGGCCATTTGTAACAGTGAAGACCTTGCAGTAGAAGATATGTGTTTTACAGTAATGAAGATGAACAAGTGCTCGTGCTCACATCTCTTAAGCTATGCATTTTAGAGCCCATGTTCACTGGAAATTTTTGTCTTGTTTTGATACATATTACCACCTCTCAAAATATGGAACATTTTTTTAACACCATGTATATATACTTAAGCTGTAGTTTTAGCTTTGACTGGAAAAATAACACTTGTCAACATCCATTTTGCATCTGGAATGTGATACATCAACTAGTACGTATTTTGATGAGTAGAATCCAAATATACGAGAGGTGTTTGAAAAGTCCATGCAAAAATAAAAACTACTTACGTGTTTGGGGTAAACCTTTTTTATTTTTCAAAATAATCTCCTTTTAGACTTATACACTTCATCCAATGCTGTTCTAATTTGTTGATCCCTTCTGAATAGTAGGAATTGTCCAAGTCTGCAACACAGTTATTAGTTGCTGCAATCACCTCCTTGTTTGAATAAAATCTTTGTCCAGCCAGACATTTCTTTAAATTGAGGAATAAAAAGTAGTCTGAGCGAGCCGAGTCTGGAGAATAGGGGGGATGGGAAACGAGTTGGAATCCTATTTCCATTAATTTTGCAACCACAACTGCTGAGGTGTGTGCTGGTGCATTGTCGTGATGGAAAAGGACGTTTTTGCGGTCCAATCACCGTCGTTTTTCTTGCAGCTCGGTTTTCAAATGGTCCAATAATGATGAAAAACATTCACCTGTAATAGTTTTACCCTTTTTCAGATAGTCGATGAGGATTATCACTTGCGACTCCAAAAAGACAGTCGCCATAACCTTTCCAGCCGAAGGAATGGTCTTCGCCTTTTTTGGTGCAGATTCTCCCTTGGTAAGCCATTGTTTAGATTCTAGTTTGGTCTCAGGAGTATAGTAATGTATCCACGTTTCATCCACAGTGACAAAACAATGCTTAAGTCCTGCGGATTCTTCCTGAACAGCTGTAAACCATCCTTGCAACACTTCACATGATTCCGTTTTTGGTCAAGTGTGAGCAATCGCGGAACCTATTTTGCGGATAGCTTGTCATGTCCAAATGTTTATGCAAAATATTATGTACCCATTCATTCGAGATGCCCACAGCACTAGCAATCTCATGCACATTTAACTCTTCTGTCATCCACCACCATATCATGGATTTTATCAATGATTTCTGGAGTCATAACCTCCACAGGGCATCCAGAACGTTCAGCATCACTTGTGCCCATATGGCCACTCCGAAAATATTGAAACCACTTATAAATTGTTCTAATCAAAGGTGCAGAGGCACCATAATATTTATCAAGCTCCTCTTTAGTCTCCTTAGGTGTTTTGCCTTTCATAAAGTAATGTTTAATTACCTGTTTAATTACCACACGAAATACTTTTTTGTCCATTTTTTGACACTCACTCGACTTCCTTGATTCACACAAATACCAAACACAAAGAAATAGGCCAATATGGCTGAAACTTGGTGTGCATTCTTTCCAAAGATGCTAGTATCTAAACATGACCTCGATACACGCCAGTGGTGCCATCTCTCGGACTTTGAATGGACTTTTCAAACCCCCCTCGTACCTTTCAAAATGTTCTAGCATGTACCATTTTTTAGTTTTTAAAGGTTTTTTTATTTTTCTTATTCAGTATTTCGCTTTTTGCTGTTCTTCTGTTTTGATGTTTAACTGTCTGTTTTTAGATTTGCAGAGGAGAGCTAGAAGATCTACAGATTGTCAGTAAATGGTTGATGTGGTAATCCAGAGGTGTGAAAGAGACCGTCAGTGAGTGTTTCCTGTGAAAGATAGTGCAAACGTTTTGTGTTTAAAACTTACACTAAGAAAAATGGTAACTAGTAAATCTCGTTGCTGTCCAAACCACCACGACAACTTTTGTTATGTGTGTGGAAAATTCACTTCAAAAGCCCAAAGATTTAGTTAAGAAGGCATATAAATTGTGTTTTGATTGTCCTGTTGGTGATCAAGATAAAAATTTTGCACCTCATATTGCCTGCATAACCTGTACTACAACCTTAACTGAGTGGTTGAAAGGAAAACACCGAGCAATGCCATTCGCTGAATCGATGGTGTGGTGTGATCCTAAACACCATTATTCAGACTATTACTTCTGTCTTGCAAATACAGTATTTTGGGACATTCAAGCAAAACTAGATGTAAAATAATGCATCCAAATGTATCTTCAGTGCATTTGCCTGTGCCCCATGATGAGGGGTTGCCTGTTCCTGTATGTAACTTGAAAGCCACATAACCACACATCATGTCAAGTGAATCAGAAAGTATTAAACACATAGAAGTCAATATAATGACATTTCGCCTCAGCTCTTTAATCAAAAGGAACTGAACGATTTGGTTTGTGATCTAAAGCTTTCAAAACAGCAAGCTGAATTCTTGGGGTCGAGACTGCAACAACAGAACCATTTAGCACCAGGAACAAAAATTTCCTGTTTCAGATCAAAAGGTGCTTCCTTCGCTCAATATTTCGATATGCAGAATTCAATGTGTGTATGTAGTGATGTCTATGGTCTGATGATGGAGCTAGGTGTACAACATAATCCACAGGAGTCGCAACTATTATTAACTCCAGTAAAATCAACTTGAAAGCAGTACTACAGTACCTTTGGCTTACGCAGTAGACATGAAAGAAACTTATGAGACCATGGCTTTGCTGCTAGAGGCAATCAAATATAATGGCAGCTTTGCTGTGATTTAAAAGTTGTTGCACTCCTTACAGATTTACAGGCTGGATTCACAAAATACTGCTGCTTTTTGTGCCTTTGGAACAACTGTTACACCAAGAACCACTATACAATCAAGGAATGGCCTATAAGGAAGCCATATGTTCCTAGAAACACAAATGTCAAGAATACCCTACTGGTTGAGCCTGATAAAATCATTTTGCCTCCCCTTCTTATCAAGTTGGGCCTTATCAATAACTTTGTAAAAGCTCTGGATAAAGAAGGTGAGGTCTTCAATCACTTAAAAGAAAAGTTTCCCAAATTAAGTGAGGCAAAGCTAAAAGAGGGTATATTTATTGGACCACAAATAAGAAAACTGCTGAAAGATCCAACCTTTGATACCAAACTCACAGATATCCATTTAGCTTCTTGGTCTTCTTTTAAAGCAATTTTGAAGGGCTTTCTGGGCACCAGAAAAGACAGAGATGTTACCACTGTGTAGAATGTCGCTTAAAATTCACTTTTTACATTCTCACCTTCATTTCTTCTGGGTAAATTATGTTACCACTGTGTAGAATGTCGCTTAAAATTCACTTTTTACATTCTCACCTCCATTTCTTCTGGGTAAATTTGGGAGCTGTAAGCAATGAGCATGGTGAATGCTTTCACTAAGACATTCTTACCATGGAACACTGTTACTGAGGCCACTGGAACCCTTCAATGATAGATGATTTCTACTGGGGTCTTGTTACGGAGAGTGATGAAACAGCAAACAAAAGAAGAGCTCCATCGTCGCATTTTTCAAAAACCAAAGACGATTAAAGGTGACAACATCTTCTGAACTAATTTGGACCTTTGATTGGCATCATGTCCATATATACATACAAAATAGTATTGACTTCAAATGTTTTGAATGTGTATTTTTGTTTGACTTCATTGTGTCAATTTTCGCTACCACCATTTTTTTATTCTGCTGTGTATCTAGGAAATGTGATGTCATAGAGAAAAAAATGATTTTACCAGCGTATTTAGCACCCCAAAATTAGGTAAATCCATCCATTTACAAACCAGATGCAGAAAAAAGTTAAATTTGTTAACTAGTGTAATGTGATAACTTACATGAAATCCAGTAGTGATACCAATGAAGGGGGGGGGGGGGGGGGGGGGGGGGGGGGGAAGGGGAAGGAGGGGAGGGAGAGGGAGAGGGGGAGGAGGAGGGGGAGAGAGAGCGGGGGGGGGGAGACAGTTAAAACCAACACATAAAATTTAAAAAATAAATCTGTCATTACACATCATATTTTCAGAGTATAACGCATGTAACTGGAAAATTGTATGCCCAAGATTTACAATGCTAACTTCCTTTCACTTTCCTGAGCTCAATATTCCCTTCATTATGAGGAATGCTGACTCAGTTGTTGAGATGGATCAAGAGGAATGCAGAAAGAATGTGATGGAGAGGAAGAGATATCTGTGTAGTACATGCAGAGAGTGCAATGGGGTGAAGTGACTCGTGATTAGATGTGAATAAATAGTGTAAATTAGTTTTGGAATCAATTATACCCACAAATAATTGTACACCAGCATATTTGTGAACTTTTAATTACGATCTGAAGATGAAAAACAACTATCAAACTAATACTGGCATTTCTGTCACTGCTAGCTAGTGATATTTTTATCAACTGCCAGATCTCTTTTGTGTAAAGAGACACCCAACAAACCAATACACGTAAGCTTTAGAAACTGCTCTTCATACCTCATGTTTCACACATCTACTTGCTAAGAGACTTTCCTTGCCCTGAAACAAATTCTTAGCAAGAACTGTTTGTTTTCTAAGTTACTTCCTCGCTCCCGTATTTAATGCAATGTCTTTCTCCATTCATTTAAAAAGTATGGAAGAATAAGCGATGTATTCTTGAACAGTACAGTAATTTGGAGAACGTAACTGATAATGAAAGAATGGAAAGGAAATGCTGTTTGATCAAAGGTTGGACATGGCTACTGGCTTATACATGTCTATTGCTGGACTTAATAAACAGCAGAATACAAGAGAAAAGAGGCACAACAGTGGTCAGAAGGCTGTATTTACCAGTGGCACTCCTGGACGATACACCATATAACATGAAAAATGTTTTAAGCAACATAATACATGTCTACACTGACCAGACACATTAATGTGAACACATGTGAAAAACCTGAATAACCACCTTTTGCAGTGTGAGACATGCATTAAGAGAGTCAATAAGGTTCTAGAAGGTAACAACTGGATGTGGAGCCACACTGACTCCATTGCCATGGCCAGCTGGACTAATTTTCTTGGTTTAGAATCCACAGTGCAAACAGCCCGACTGAGGTGGTCCCACAGATTCTCAAGTGGGTTTAAATTCAGGGAGTTTGGTGGCCAGGGGAGTACGGCTAACTCATTATGGTGCTCTCTGAACAACACATGTACACAGAGCTGTGTGACAGGTTGCATTGTCCTGCTGGGAGATGGCACCATGCCAAGGACAACCAAACTCCATGTAAGGGTGGACATAGTCCCAAAGATAGATCTGTATTTCTGTTGATCCATTGTGCCTTTGGAAATGGCGACATCACCCATGGAATGCTACAAAAACATTTCCACACCATACATACCAATGGCCATCTGTATGAAGGACATAAAACATGTTTCATCTGAAAACGCCACTCGTCACCACTCAATGGACATCCAGTTGCGGTACTGACATGTAAATTCCAGCCTTTGTTGCCAATGAACAGCAGTCAGCATGGGTGGATGAACCAGGCACTTGTTGTGGAGGCCCATACGAAACAACATTCACTGAATGGTGAGTGAGGAGACACTGTTGGTAGTCCCTTGGTTCATGGGTGGTCAATTGCTCAACAGTTGCACGTTTATTTGCTCATACATATCTCCACAGCCATCATTCATCCCTGTCATTCATAGTCCATGGCCCACCATAGTTGCCTCTGTGCCAGTTTTGTATAGCATCATATTGCCATGCACTGTCTACTTTAACCATGGCAGCACAGGAACAACATCCAAACTTGGCCATTTCAGAAATGCCTCCACCCTTGGCCAAAAAGCCAATGTTCATGCCCTTTTGTATGTCAGCTTAATTGTTCCGTTTCTGCATTACGACAATCACTGCACTGTTTTCAGCACTGACGTCGAACATAGGCAGTGGTCACATTAATGTGACTGGACAATGTGGTTCATAAATTATTCCGTGTAATTTAAAAACCAAGGTGTATCATCAGAGTAGTCTTGTGATTCATTCTCTTGTTTCAATCAGGTTCTTTCTGTTCCTTTAATCTTGCCTTACGCAATTAAGTGATAAATAGCATATACCGGGTGATCAAAAAGTCAATATAAATTTGAAAACTGAACAAATCACGGAATAATGTAGATAGAGAGGTACAAATTGACGCACATGCTTGGAATGACATGGGGCTTTATTAGAATGGAAAAAAAAAATACAAAAGTTAAAAAAATGACGGCAGATGGTGCTTCATCTGACCAGAATAGCACTAATTAGCATAACAAAGTAAGACAAAGCAAAGATGATGTTCTTTATAGGAAATGCTCAATATGTCCACCATCATTCCTCAACAATAGCTGTAGTCAAGGAATAATGTTGTGAACAGCACTGTAAAGCATGTCTGGAGTTATGGTGAGGCATTGGTGTCGAATGTTGTCTTTCAGCATCCCTAGAGATGTCGGTCGATCACGATAGACTTGGGACTTCAGGTATCCCCAAAGCCAATAATCGCACGAACTGAGGTCTGGGGAGCTGGGAGCCCAAGCATGACGAAAGTGGCGGATGAGCACACGATCATCACCAAACGACGCGCGCAAGAGATCTTTCACACGTCTAGCAATATGGGGTGGTTCTAATAAAATCCCGTGTCATTCCAAGCATGTGTGTCAATTTTTACCTCTCTATCTACATTATTCCATGGTTTATTAAGTTTTCAAATTTATACTGACTTTTTGATCACCCAGTATATGTCTGAATTTTGAATTTATAATGTTTGAGCTCAGATGGAAACCCAGTTCTAAGCAAAGAGGGGAAAGCAGAAAGGTGGAAGGAGTATATAGAGGGTCTATACAAGGACAATGTACTTGAGGACAATATTATGGAAATGGAAGAGGATGTAGATGAAAATGAAATGGGAGATACGATACTGCGTGAAGAGTTTGACAGAGCACTGAAAGACCTGAGTCGAAACAAGGCCCCGGGAGTAGACAACATTCCATTAGAACTACTGACGGCCTTGGGAGAGCCAGTCCTGACAAAACTCTACCATCTGGTGAGCAAGATGTACGAGACAGGCGAAATACCCTCAGACTTCAAGAAGACTATAATAATTACAATCCCAAAGGAAGCAGGTGTTGACAGATGTGAAAATTATCAAACTATCAGTTTAATAAGTCACATCTGCAAAATACTAACTTGAATTATTTACAGACGAATGGAAAAACTGGTAGAAGCCGACCTCGGGGAAGATCAGTTTGGATTCCGTAGAAATGTTGGAACATGTGAGGCAATACTAACCTTACGGCTTATCTCAGAAGAAAGATTAAGGAAAGGCAAACCTACGTTTCTAGCATTTGTAGACTTAGAGAAAGCTTTTGACAATGCTGACTGGAATACTCTCTTTCAAATTCTAAAGGTGGCAGGGGTAAAATACAGGGAGCGATAGGCTATTTACAATTTGTACAGAAACCAGTTATAAAAGTCGAGGGGCATGAAAGGGAAGCTGTGGTTGGGAAGGAAGTGAGACAGGGTTGTAGCCTCTCCCCAGTGTTATTCAATCTATTTATTGAGCAAGCAGTAAAGGAAACAAAAGAAAAATTTGGAGTAGGAATTAAAATCCATGGAGAAGAAATAAAAACTCTGAGGTTCGCCAATGACATTGTAATTCTGTCAGAGACAGCAAAGGACTTGGAAGAGCAGTTGAACGGAATGGACAGTATCTTGACAGGAGGATATAAGACTAACATCAACAAAAGCAAAACGAGGATAACGGAATGTAGTCGAATTAAGTTGGGTGATGCTGAGGGAATTAGATTAGGAAATGAGACACTTAAAGTAGTAAAGGAGTTTTGCTATTTGGGGAGCAAAATAACTGATGATGGTCGAAGTGGAGAGGATATAAAATGTAGACTGGCAATGGCAAGGAAAGAGTTTCTGAAGAAGAGAAATTTGTTAACATCGAGTATAGATTTAAGTATCAGGAAGTCATTTCTGAAAGTATTTGAATGGAATGTAGCCATGTATGGAAGTGAAACATGGACAATAAATAGTTTGGACAAGAAGAGAATAGAAGCTTTCGAAATGTGGAGCTACAGAAGAATGTTGAAGATTAGGTGGGTAGATCACATAACTAATGAGGAGGTATTGAATAGGATTGGGGAGAAGAGAAGTTTGTGGCACAACTTGACTAGAAGAAGGGATCAGTTGGTAGGAGATGTCCTGAGGCATCAAGGGATCACAAATTTAGCATTGGAGGGCAGCGTGGACAGTAAAAATCATACAGGGAGACCAAGAGATGAATACACTAAGTAGATTCAGAAGGATGTAGGTTGCAGTAGCTACTGGGAGATGAAGGAGCTTGCACAGGATAGATTAGCATGGAGAGCTGCATCAAGCCAGTCTCAGGACTGACGACCACAACAACAACAACGTTTGTTCTGGTTTTTCCATTGTTCTTATATTATGTACCTCTGCTATAAATAATATATACATGTGTGTAAAATGATGACATACATCCAAAGAAATTTGTCTATAGATGACTGAATGAAGTATCATGTGTTACGCTGCATGGATTTCTGCAATAATGAGCCTGACTGGGAATTCAGTCAATAATACCAAGTGAGATGTTGATTACTGTCACAAAAGAAGTGGGTGAAAATGAAGTAGGTCCTACTAAAATACACCCTGCTGTCCCCATAGAGATGACTGGGGCTACCTATGGACACATCTTGTGGAGTAATCTGCATGGAACTTCACTCATGAAAGCTCATTTCAAGAAGACTCCATATAACTTAGTTCAAGTCAATATTAAAATGACACTGCAAAACCTACAGAGGAATACAAACAATGGAAGGAGTGAATGTAACTGTTTAATAGAAGCATTAAGAGGATGAGAGGTGCATATACACGCCTGAATTTGTTGGACTTTCAGAGAGTATCCTTATTCTGAGTTAATATGAAACACATGTATGCACTCATATACCTTAAGTTAAATTGCTCTGGCTGGAAATACTGACTCAGAAGGGCCACCAAACTCAACCCTCACCTCAATCAGGAACAATGAAGTTGTCCATGATGATGTCATCCCACCCCCTCCCCCACTCTCTCACTCTCTCTCTCTCTCTCTCACTCTCTCTCTCTCTCTCTCTCTCTCTCTCTCTCTCTCTCTGTGTGTGTGTGTGTGTGTGTGTGTGTGTGTGTGTGTGTGTGTGTGTGTGTGTTTTTCTTGTTAACTCTGAAGATGGATGCTACCTTCACTTCCTCCATTACTAGCCCATCTCAATAAATCTGATGGTAGGGATACAAAGCAGTGACTGAATAGAGGTGATAATAGCAGTTCTGGAAACAATGTTAATTAAACAGCACTAAGTGGCAGTAAATGTATTAACCATATTAGTACTGCTGTAACAGTAATATTTGTTTTCTTGTTTCTGTTACGATGTTAAAATAATTGGGACACAGAGGTAGAGATAACACAAATTTGAGGTACACAGAGCCTGACAGATTTTGGAATGATAATTATACACTATAACATAAAATAAATACTCTTTTACTAGTGGCTGCTTGTAGTTTCAAGGTGGATATTTCTTTGTATAATTTATAAAATGAACCTGATACTGTAGCAGAAGCTACAAATGACAGTAATGGATATGGCAACTCATTACAGCACTGTAACATGGCAGAGTGCAATAACATTTACTGATTTGTCCGAATTCATATCAATTTCAATATATGATACTACAGTAGCATATTCTGTTCACGCATTATGTGCACTGATTAAATTATGTATTTATTTGTGTACCAATGCGTGAACTTTAGTTCAATTTATACATGATATTTATGTAACTCTCAATGGAAAATGCAGGACTGAATGAAACAATATTAAGAAAAGGAAAGTTCCTCCTCACCATATAGCAGTGTGGCTTCAGCTGCCAGAGACTGCAGTCTGTGTGTGTGATTGTGTGTGTTTGTCTATCTGTCTGTCTATTTTTGACAAAGGCCTTGTTGGGTGAAAGCTTATTTTGTGACAGTCTTTTTGTTGTGCCTATCAGCGACTCAGCATAAGGTGAGTAGCAACTTTCCTTTTCATAATATTGTTATGTGACACTCAATCACCTATACAATATTAGTATATGCACTGGAGAATTTTGTAAACTTTTTGCATTACCATCAGGACAACAGTAATTGCATCAAGTCTTAAAATCTTTATACACTAAAAACTATAAGTTGGTTGAATACACTTTTACACATAGACACCAAAATTATGTAAGCATTAAACTGCACATCGCAATTTGGAAGTAAACAGAATATTAGTGAAAACATTGTTACAAAAAGAAGTATAACTTGAAACAAAGCTACTAAGGATTTGTAATATATTTCTTTAAGAAATGCATCCTTATAATATGAAGTGATTTATGATGTACATAACTTTTTCCAAGGTTATATTTTTAACTGTAAACCAATTAATAAGTATGTTCGATAATGCTTTAAAATCTAAACCATTACTGGAATGTTATTTAAGATGATGTGGCGGTGACCACGTGAGGCGGTCTTGCGTCAGTTTTTGACCAGTCTTTGTGAAGCACCAGACACCATAATTTCTGTAAAACTCATTGTAAATCTCTTGTTTTGTGAATATATAGAAAAAATATAGTCAAAATTGTGTCACCCACATGGTCTGAAAATTAGAATGCTTCAACCTTCTTCCAACAAGTGGAAAAGAGTTCAGGCTACAAAAATTTTAATTGCATTAAAGCCGAGTTTTTACCAACCGACAAGAGATTTCAAATCAAAGTTAAGTCGTATAACTACAGGCTAGTCATAGCATCAGCAAACAGGATCATCACCATGTAACTAACTCAAGAGAGTGACAGAAGAGCTTCTCACTGAAAGTTGACCCCCTCCACATAAAATCAGTTTGAGAATATTTAGAGAGCTTTGGAAAAATTAAAACAGATCACAGATAGGAAAACTATTTGTGAGGACTGAATAAGGTAACTCAGCATTGTTCACTCTGCAGTGAAGGACCTCAAGGGCTTGCAAAGCTTTAAGGTATTGCGCACACAGATAACGAAGGCTGCATAACAATAGTCCTTAACATGTTTCAAAGGGGGTAATAATGTTTGACCTCATTTAAAAATCACTGTGATCATACTTAATATTTTAATACCACAAAGCAGTTCAGTTACAGTAATGTTTTAATCTATATGACCATTATCAGGCTAATGGCTCCAGATATGAAGAGCCAGATGGCTCCAGAAGGCGTGAAGAACTGTAGCTGCTGTTTGGCATTACTGGTGCCTGTCACACACTATAGATCCTACCAGCAGCTCTGTGAAGCAGCTCCTCACTTCTTCTGGAGCCACTGGCCTGATGACAGTAATTGGTGTTAAAAATCAGTAACTTATTGCAATCTGTACAGATTTTTAATACTAAAAAGTTTCTAGATAGGTAGAAACATGGCTTCTCTCCACAAGTTTGGATATTTTTCATTGTCCTGGTGACGATAAAAAAGATTTTTTGGCTGCTACCTATGAGTTGCCATAACATGCTGTAATGGATCCTTTTGGGACCATCCATCTCAGCAGCAATTCTGTGGCTCTGAAAAGTTGGAACCTGACTGGCAGTGACAGTTACTCTGGCAGGAATTATCACCATGAACTTCATTTAGTCTCCTTTGTAATCCAGGGGCATTTGGCACCCACTACCTCACAAGACTGCACAGTTCTCTGCAGTTAGTTGGTCGATATTTAAACTTGTGCAGTGCCACCTGCCTCTACCTGAAAGCAACATTGGCATGAAGACTGTGTAATGGATGCTTCAGTGACACTGTGACCTTTTTTTTGTGATACAATTCACCTGTTCTCGGATGCTCAAATGGTATGCAGATACAGCAATTTGTCTCTAAAGTGTCCAGCTCACCTTTACTAAGCACTCGTCGCAGAGTTTATTTTTTACACACTGTTCTGTCTTGCACATGAACTGAGTGCAGAAGTAATTACCATATAATACATATTTGCCATACCCATTTTAAAATCACTTGCACAAATTAGAAATGGCCTGGTTGTTTGTTGACTGTTGTTAAAGAGTCAGTCACAGGATGGGTGAGCAATGAAATGGAACACACATTATTTTGTATGAACACATTAGGTGTGCTTTCACACCATGAGGAGTTATCTACTGCCAGATGGTAAGTCATGTCTCATCAGCCTCTGTAGAGACAGAAAATGGTGCTTGCCTTAAAATTCCCTAATTCCTTCAATGTGGACTCACACACAATATGTCCACAGTCAAATCTAGATCACATAAAGGCTCAATAGGACAAGAGCACACATATTCTGACTTCTTCCAATGCTCTGCAAGTATCACGGTTTAAAAATGTACGAGTTGTAACGTACACTGTCCTCAGGTCCCCTATGCACAGTAGGCAAATAAGTTCAGCATCACAAATTAACGCAGAATTTTTTATAAAATGTCCTGCTCAGGCAAACCAAAAGCAGTATGTGAATGGTTAAGATCAATACTGATTTATTGGTGATGATTGAACAGAATGGTTATTCACAATGAAACAATCAAAAATACCGGATGGAATGGGACAATATTATGAAAAGGATAGTTGCTACTCACCATATAGAGGAGATACTAAGTCGCAGATCTGCCTATCTGCGACTCAGCATTTCCGCTATACAGTGAGTAGCAATTATTATTCATAATAATGAATTCAATCCACTCAAAATACACTTTCACTACTGAGGAAGAATTTGCAAAGTTTGCTGTTTCAATGCCCCCTTATTCCAACACCAGTGTTGACGATTATCCCTTTTTACAACTTTGATAATTTTATACCTTTTCCCATGATGGCAGAGACTGAAAAACCATTAGGGTGACGTGCAACTCTTCTTCTAAGCCTATCAGAGATGAATCACAATCTCAGCCATGTCTTTTTCAAAGGAATCATTACGATACTCAAGTAATTTAGGGAAAGAACAGAAAATCTAAATCTGGATAGCTAGACAAGGAACTGAATCCTGATTCTTCTGAATGTGAGTCCAGTGCCGTAACCACTGTGCCACCTTACTCACTTTCATCTCACATGAGCTAATACACACTGTACATATGTCAACTATGTTGTGGTCACAGTAATATGTCAGTCAGAAGTGCCTATTATTTTGTTGTGGTATTAGTCTAATACGAAAATTCTAACAACAATAGAAACAATAATCAGCTATCAGCTGCATTTACCACACCAACATGTGGAAGAGCAATGGCCACAGGTACAATGATACTCGTGGAGTTCCGCAGTCTGAACAGAAGTGCCTTCTCCCAGACTTATAGGAATGAAAACAACCAGAAAGTGCACGGCACCGGAACAAAGTTTTCTGATACATAATACCAGTAGATAATCGACTTCTTCTCAAGTATTGAATAACAGCTTGCTAAATTGTATATGCTACTGCCTATTCTTGTTCCAAATAATGGCTCATAAATTACAGTGTCTCATCTATCTGTATTATGAAAAGGATAGTTGCTACTCACCATATAGTGGGCACGCTGAGTTGCAGACAGGCACAAAAGAAGACTGTCACAATATGAGCTTTCGGCCAATAATAATGTTGGCAAAGGCTCCATCACTGTTGTTTTGACCACAAGGATTACCTGTCAAAAGGACTCTGTCAGCTGTCAGATTCATTCATCTACAAACCCTGCCACAGTGACCCAATTCCAGAAATCCAGCAGAATCTCCAGTCTCTCCCCAGATCCTTAGGCCCATCCCAGAATCTTTCCCTGGAGTCCGTCTCTCTCCTACCCCCTAAGTACCTCCAACACTCCTACCTTTTACATGCTTTCTAAAGACCATAAACATAACCACCCAGGATGCCCCATTGCGGCCGATTACTGTGCCTCCACTGAGAGAATTTCTGCTCTCATAGACCAACACCTTCAGCTTATTACCCACAACCTACCATAAAAGGTACCAACCATTTCCTCCACCAACTCTCCAAAATTCCCACTGCTTTACCACACGGTGCCCTGCTTGTCACTACTGATGTCACCTCTTTTTACACTAAGATCCCTAATACCAATGGCCTTGCTGCTATTGAACACTACCTTTCTCAATGACCAGCGGATTCTAAACCAACAACCTCCTTCCTAGTCACTATGACCAACTATCTCCTCACCCACAATTACTTCTCCTTTGAAGACACTACTTACAAACAAATCTGGTATGGCTATGAGTGCCTGCGTGGCACCACCCTGTGTCAACCTATTCATGGGCCATCAAGAAGAATCCTTCCTAAACACCCAGAATCCCAAACCCCTAACTTCGTTCAGATTCAATGATAAGACCTTCATGATTTGGATTGAGGGTGAGGACACACTGTCCACATTCCTCCAGAAACTCAACACCTTCTCCCCCATTCAGTTCACCGACTCCTACTCAACTCAACAAACCATTTTCCTTGGTGTTGACCTCCACCTCAAAGATGGCTACATCGACACCTCTGTCCATATCAAAACTGTCAACCACCAGCAATACCTCCACTTTGACAGCTGCCATCCATTCCATACCGAGAACTCCCTTTCAAACAGCCTAGCCACCAATGGCCGTTGCATCGGCAGTGACGAGCTGTCCCTCTCTAAACATACCGACGGCCTCACTAAGGCCTTTACAGACCGTAATTACCCTCCCAATCTTGTACAAAAACAGATCACCCAAGCCTTATCCTTCCAGCCATCCACCACCTCCCAAAGTCCTATTGTCTGGCCACATAGGAGCATTCCCCACGGGACTCAGTACCATCAAGGACTGTAAAATCAGAATTACATTCTCTGCAGGGTTTCGACTACCTCTCATCATGTCCTGATATGAGAAATGACCTACCCACTATCCTTCCCACCCCTCCCACAGTGATACTCCACCACCCACCAAACCTAAAAAAATATCCTCGTCCATCTCTACACAACACCTGCTCCCAACCCCTTGCCTTGTGGCTCATATTCCTGTAATAGACCTAGATGCAAGACCTGTTACATACATCCTTCCAGCACCAACTACTCCAGTCTGATCACAAACACCACCTATCCCATCAAAGGCAGGGCAACCTACGAAACTAGTCATGTGCTCTGGAAGCTAAGCTGCAACCACTGTGCTGCATTCAACATGGGCATGACAACTAACAAGCTGTCTGTCTGCATGAATGACCACCAACAAACTGTGGCCAAGAAACATCTAGACCACCCTGTTGCTGAGCACACCATCCAACACGACTTTCTTCATTTCAATGACTGCTTGACTGTGCCACCTGGACCCTTCCCACAAACAACTTTTCTAAACTGTGCAGGTGGGAAATCTCCCTGCAAAATATCCTATGTTCCCATAACCTCTTCTGCCTCAACCTTCATTAGTCATTGTCCTTACACATCTACCCCTTCCCAGTTCCCATTCCAGCACTACACAGCCTTCTTTCCACCAATGCACCTAGTCTCCCCCTGTGCTCCGTCTAACCTCCTGACTGCATGTAGCTGCCCTACCCTATTTCCTCCTCATCCCTGCACACTCCCACTAGCAGCACTTTACTGTCCCCCACCCGTACCCTGTTACCTCTCGCCCTCCCCACCCCAGTCTCCTTTTAAACCCCATCTGCTTGCCTCTCCCATCATACACTGCTGCCCAGAGCCTGGCTTCAGCTGCCAGAGACTGTGGTCATGTGTGTGTGAGTTGCATTTATGCGCACGTTGTGTGTGTGTGTGTGTGTGTGTGTGTGTGTGTGTGTGTGTGTGTGTGTGTGTGTGTGTTTTTGAAAAAGGCTTTGTTGGCCGAAAGCTCATTTTGTGACAATCTTTTTGTTGTCCCTATCTGTGACTCATCATTTCTTCTACATGGTAATAGCAACTATCCTTTTCATAATATTGTTACATTCCATCCTGGATTTTCAGGTGTTTCATCTATGACTGACACTGTAAGACAACCAATAATTCTTCATTCATAACTTTTTATTTACTAGTTGCACACTACATTCCTGAATAATTTACTAGGAAGACATAGTAGGAACTGTTTATGGTTTCTTTATAAACACTGGCATAGAAGCTATTGAAGTTTAACAGAAGCATTCAGGGGTACATGGTTCCGTGCATGAAACAGCTTTTCTGTAAGAATTTAAAAATTTAAGTTAGTGCAATCAAAAGCAGAACTTTACAGAAATACTTACATATATTTTTCACCAAGCTCCCTATGGACAAAAAACAGGGCTGATGCATCATAAACTGTAATAACAGCTCTGGTTGACTTTTTGCTGCCTCTTGATGAGCTACTAAAGCCTCTAGTTCCACCATGCACATTTCTACTTCTTACTCTTGTCTGTTTTGTCTGTGAAATGATGAAATAAAGTGAATTTTTTTTGTCACTTACAGTAATAAAATATATGAAATGAGTGACTTCACTATTTATTCCCAAACCAGCCACTGGTTCAATGAAAGATTAGTGATTTGTATACTACCTCCTCCAATAGGAGTCAAACTATCACAGATCAATAGACAGCACATAAGATTTTCTAATGTAAGATTTAGAAGTGTTCTGGTCTTATTGAAATAAGTGCAAAACAATCATTATATGACATTTTACATCAATGTTAACAAATGGAAATGAGAAAATTAGCTGTTCTTGAACAAATCACTCCTATTGTTAAAATGTCGATTTGGTTGTACAAATTGAGGATAACACTGTCATCTGTTTCAAGACACCAAAGCAACTTGCAATGAAGGCTAGAGTGAAGAAATCTGTTTCTGTGCACTCAAAAATTAATTTTAATGCATTACATATGGGTCTAATTTGGTGTCGCTGTCTCCTAGAATCAGGAATGCTAAATATAATCCCGAGTGTCAACCACGTACTCTGGATTTTGCAGTTTGGATAAACAGAGTGCTTTACAGTGATTCACAATTACTTTGTCTAGAAATACAATAATTGTTGAGGATAAATTATCCCACAGCCCTTTTAAGAGTGCTGAGAGGAGAAATTTCTTGTTTATCTGTCCTAACCATAAGCTATATCATCCTGCAGATTATAAATGACACCTATGGGTACATGAAAACTGTATTATGTGGTAAGTGCTTCAACACAGAGGAGCTGCTGTGGTCCCCATACTGTACACAGTCCCACAACACTCTAATAGTGAAGCACATGTAATTACCTGACTTGTTCAGACTAAAGTGATACTGATTTGATGGTTCCAAGTGTAACACAGGTATTACCCTTCATATGCTCTTTCAAGGCTCACTGATAAGAGAATCATCATTCTGTTGTGGGAACAAGAAATTATATACAAAGCTTATTCAAAAAGTAAAGTACATTCCATGCAATTACCATTCACTTTCAGATACTTTTTGAAACTTTGCACCAGATCCTTTAAACTCTCTGCACAGAAGATCTCCACCTGGGTATTGAACCAGCTGATGATGGCACTCTTCAGTTCCTCATTATCTTCAAACCGTTGTCCACCTATCCATTGTTCAAAGAAGAGAGAATTGTCACTGGGTGCCAGGTGAGAACTGTGAGATGGTTGGTCAAAAATTTCGAACAGAAATGCGTTAATTTGCTGCTGGTGCATGTGCACATGTTGCCATTGGGTAGAGTGACCTTGGATGACAGTTTTCCAGTGCCATCAATTTTGGGTGGCACATCATAATTACAGCATCAGAAAATTCATCAGCCAGCGCACCAATCATCAATCAGACAGCAAGTTTTGATCTACTTGTTTCACAATTTTATCATTTTGGATATTGGATCTGACAGTCCACTTTTTACAAGTCTCACCTCCACTGTCTAACCTTTCCTTGGCTCGCTAGTGTAGGCTCATATACCAGGAGACACATCTGATGAATCTGACTAGCTGCAGATCCACTTGCACAAAAAAACAAACAGTACACACTTTTCAACTGGTGGAAGGAACACTGCTTGAAGAGGTTGTAGTTCACTTTCACCAATAGTCAAACAACTACAGAAACAAAGGATGACTTCTGTGTATTCATGTACAATTGATAGATGGTGCTGCACTCACACAACATTGTTTTAACCCGCCAACATTTAAGTACAAGAAAATTGCTTTTAATTTTCAAATATGCCTCATATTATTTGCAATAAGAACTGCCCTGCAGTCAATCATAATTTACCACTACATATCTCATATAGTTGATGATCTTGTATCTTAGGACATGATAATATTAAGAGCTATATGTAATGAAACACCTCTAAACAAAATGATTATCACCAATTTGCAAGAACCCTGATACCCCTAGTGTGAAAATGGGATTATTGTAGATTCAATGAATGACAACCAATAAAATTAAAATGTTGTAACTCTGTGCTGAATGTGCAAGGCAGATAATGTAAGTTCTTTTCATCTATGTTACTTTAAAATTCATATATTATAACCAAAAATGTTGCCCTGTTTGCATTTTTTTTTGAGAAAACATCATTCTATAAATGTACTTTAAAAAATAGATTCACTACGTGAGGCAGAACAGAACACTTACTCTTTCTGGGAAATAATATGATGACACTGGAAGAGGAGTATCCACAGAGTTTCCCTGGTTTACAGATGGGTAAATTCTCGAATACTGTGATGTGGTACCAGGTGAGGCACCGAGATTAAAACTGGTAAGGCTTCCACCAAGAGCTGACAAAGATCTAGGAGTAAAGCTTTCTGAACGTGTCGATAATCTTCGAGAAGAAGGAGCACGACCAAAACACACCAACATATCTGTAAAAATTAACAGCTATTAAAAACTCAGGAAAATTGTCAAAAGTAGATGATCAAGCACTTTTGTACAATAAGGAAAAACAACAGACAACACTATGGTAATGCAGGTAGAATCTTGGATGGTACGTTAAACACTTAAACATTTCCTGGTCTAATCAAGAAGCAGAAGAGGAAAGGAACATGTTGGTCCTTGTAAATTCACCTGACTCTACCACTTTCCAGCTACGCACATGCCTTCAATCACCCCCGGCCCCCAGCTGTCAACCAGGATGAATGGCCACTGTCAAACTGTGGCCAAGAGCAAACTGGACTACCCTTTGTCACAACATGCAGCTGTTCATAACATACTTGATTTCAATGGCTGCTTCACAACCCAGACCATCTGGATCTTTCTCTCCACCAGCAGTTTTCTGAATTGTGGAGATTGACAGTTATCCTTATAATACATTCTCTGTTCCCAAAATCATCCCAGCCTTAATCTACAGTAATTTATTGTCTACACACTCTCCACCCAAATGTTCCCACTCCTTCTGTCCCATCACATCCTCACAATTCACCAAGCCTCACCCTCATTGTGTGCTGCTCTCTGCTGGCACACCCATTGGTCTTTTTCCCTTTTCAGCCCCTCTCTTTTATGCTCCCTGTTTTCAAAAATAATTGGCTCTGAGCACTATGGGACTTAACATCTGTGGTCATCAGTCCCCTAGAACTTAGAACTACTTAAACGTAACTAACCTAAGGACATCACACACATCCATGCCCGAGGCAGGATTCGAACCTGCGACCGTAGCGGTCACGCGGTTCCAGACTGAAGCGCCTTTAACTGCACGGCCACACCGGCCGGCTCCCTGTTTTCCCCTCATCTCCCTCCCCCACAGCCTCTGACACTGTGCCTGGCAGCCCTGTCCTTCCACTTGCAGTACCTACACGCTCTGCCAAGTAGCGTCAATTCCTCTTCTCCCACCCAACCCTTGCTATCCCTCCCCCTTCCCCACCTCACTCCAGACTGTTGCTCCCGTCCAATGCATTTCTTTTGGAGTTGGCCGGAACAACTGGAGATAGCAGTCATGTGTGCAAGGCTTGCTTGCTTGTGTAAATGGGTCTATGTTTTTGTTTTCTGAGGAAGACATAGGCCATAAGCTTTTCCATAGGTTGGAACTTAAATAGTGGCAACACTGCTGTGGGGACACTATGCAATGGAATCTACTATTCTCACTGATAGCACACAGTGCTGACATACTAACTTACCTCTGAACAAATGGACTCGTCCGTCCCACATCACCGGCATGCGTACAATCGAGGGAAACACAGTCACTTGTGAGTGAGCGGTCTAATGTAATGCATGTTTTCAAGACAGGAACAACGGAGTTAGATCAAGACTGAATGTGCAGAGGTCATACAGGATGACAGTGTCATCACGGTCTTCAAGAGGAGTGCGGGGAATCGGCATTGCTGTACAGAACAGTGGCACATTGGATAAAAACCTTCAACGAAGGTCAGCAAACTGTGGCAACATGCATCGGGCAGGTTGTCCTAGCATCACTGAAGAAAAAGTGCATGCTGTTACCGTGTTAGTGGAAAGTGATTGACACCATACGATTCGTGAGCTCGCCCACGAAACCGGATTAGTGCATACAATCGTGTCCTGAAGGAATGCCTGGGCATGCAAAAAATTGCATCACAATGGGTTCCGCATGACTTGAGGAAATGCACAAAAGGATGCGTTACAATGCTGCTCAGACGCACTTGGAATGCTATGAGCGCGAAGGAGACGTTTTCTTACGCCATATCATAACACTGGATGACACATGGGCCACATCATATGAGACAAAACTGAAACGCCAATCCAAACAAATGGCGTCATTACCGTTGGTTGCTTTGTGGGGGTTGAAGGGACCAGACTACAAAGGCCATAGGTCCCTTGTTCCATGACCACAAAAACTTATACGGAGTAAAAGCAAGTAAAAGAGGTAACAAGGGACAACATGGAACAAGAAAGACACAGATAAAGACAAGAAAACATGGAAATAAAAGCACTTAGAGTAGTACAATGGTTGGCCGACCATGGTGTCATTACGGGTTGCCGAAAAAGTTGAAAGTGCGTCAGAGCCCGAGTATGGTGAAAGTTATGGTGATTCTCTTGTACGACCATGATGGTGTAATCCTAAGCATTACATTCCTCCATGGCAGACTGTCAATGCACAGTATTACTGTTCACTTTTGGAGCATCACCTGCAACCAGCTTTGTGAAAGAAGCAGCAACACCTTCTGCGCAACACTCCCATCATTTTGCACGACAATGCACAGGCACATACAGCGTAAGCTGTGGCTGCTCTGTTTGGTCGATGGGGCTGGGAAATACTGTACCACCCTCATACTCCCCGGACTTAAGTCCTTGTGACTTTGATTTGATTCTGAAGATGAAGGAACCACTTTGTGGCATTCGCTTCAGAACTGTTCAAGAACTGCCCTATTCGCACCATCAACAGAACAGGCTCTGCTAACGGTACACTACACCTTCCACATCACTGGCAACCAGTTCTACACAACACTGGCGATTACTTTGAAAGACAGTAACAAGTGCAAACATGTAATTCTTTTGTATTGGTTGTGAATAAATAGTTGCAACTATTTAAGTTTCAACCCTTGTATATAACAGTATTTTCATTGTGCCTGTCTGCAACTCTGAGTAGTAACGATCCATTTCATAATACTGTTGACATTTTAATCTGGACTTTCCATTTTTTTGTTTCTACATAAGTTCCTTTTGTGGACAGCAAGACCAATAAAAAATAATGTAAAAATAATCAGATGTATATAAGATCCATGTGTGTTTTCATGGTGTTACAAATTTTCAGAGATGATGGAAGAGAATAACTTTATCAAACTGAAACAGAGGGCCCTAGTCCAGAGATGAGTGAGTTAAAGGTATAAGCAAAACTAATTCAGTGTTGCATCTGTTGACAGTAATGATAAAAATCTTAGCACACACATTTTTGCGATAAAACAAATCATGTGTTTTTTAAAGAACATCACAGGAAGGTAGATTTCTTCCTCATGAACACCTGCATCGGATGTCCACCAAATATGATTCCACTTGATTTCTTCTTGGGAGGTCAAGTCAAAAGTCTCATAGAAGAGATACCTGTTAAGAGTGAAGAGGATCTCCTGCTAAGAATGACAATGTTCAAACAATGCCAGTGTTGTTTAAATGGGAATGAAAGAAATTTGTGCAATGATGTCACATTTCTAGAGATGTGTGGAGACATCACTTTGAATACCTATGTGATGTAGGCACCTAGGGCAAGCTGTGCTGATAAATTACTACAAAAACAATTTGCACTTTTTACCACTATCAGTGCAACAACAGTAGATCTAAAATATTCTCATTTTCACTTACAACTCATGAGGGTACAAAATTTTTCATGGTTTTACCAGCAATGATTCTCTTTAAAGTTAGTGGATGGATCGGAAACTCCCATGGCATAGTAGAATGTAAATGAACAAGTGTGATGAAGTTTGTGTTAGTGGGAGAGGGATAATACAATCTTCTCAAGAATTAAAGTACTCTCTATTTGGAATCACTATTTCTTTAGATTATGTTCTGTTGTTTTTTTATTTGCCTGTCTGGGGTATTTCTTTTGGGCTTCGTGCAGAGCCGAGTGTAGTCAAGCAGAGCAGCCACAAGTGCAGCAAAGAGACCTCTGCATCGTATACTACTCTAAGGAATATCGACAACCTGAACATCCGATGACAATAATGTCAACTACACTGATGTTTCTATAATGACGTTCATTTGATCACTTAAATGCTAGACCCAGTACAAGTCAGTTACTGTATGTCAAAAGAAGATTAAATCATGCATTTATCTTAAAGCTGTTGGGCTACTCCTTTATTACAGTTGCTGACTTATGAAGAATTAAAGAGGTACCTGTTGAGAGCCTGTCGGCTCTTACTGAACGCAGAAGTGTTTGACAGTCGCGGGCTCTCGCAGACTTTGGACTGTCATTCTCACTGCTGTGCAGAGTAAGTGTTATAATGCGAGAATACATGAATGGTAAATTCCTTGAAGAGTCATTATCATCATGTTGAGTTATTAACTTTGCACAGTATTCTCTGTGTTTGTTTTATTTTTAAGAATAAACACATTATTTGCTTTGTCTAACATAATTATCCAAAGAGGAGCAAATTATTCCATCAACAGCAACCATACATTGGTTAACATACTGCTCCAGACACTATACCTCTCCACGTATGATGACAATGCTAATGCCAATTTTAACCTCTTAAGCCCGGAAGCCAAGAATGTACTCACCAGTTGCAGAATCACAGGAAAAACTGCATCACTCTGCTATCTGTTGATGATGGGCAACACTACTTCATCAGCAAAGAGTCGAGATGTCTGTGCTTACACACTGTTAAGATCTTTTTGGAAAGTGAGCAAGTTGGATGAAATCAGTAACTGAAAACTGTCTTTTTGGGGAAAAAAATACATTTTTATATTGATAAGTGAAAATATTTAGAGGGCAACTAAATATTTCACTATTTCACTGCACATTGCATTTAGAATTTATCAAGCCACATAAAATGGAGAGGAAGATACACCTATAAATTTTATGATGTGTCTCACAATGGAACTGCTGAAACTCACAAAAAGAGACTGCAGTATAAGACTTCGTTTTGAATATTGCTTCAAAGTATACTACACTGGAAGTGTATTTTAAGTAATCATGAATGTTTTAAATGTAATAAAATTCTTTAGTTGACAATTCCTGACAATTCCATTAATTTTTGTCTAATAATTCCTACACTAGAAAAATTTGAATACAACGATGCATTGCTGTATCAGCTGGCCGTGTAAACTACTGTCTGTGGGCTAGGCGTGGCACTGAAGCTTTCGACTTGGAGGGTTAACTTAGTGAAATTGTAGAACCTATTCTGGAAGGAAATCAGTTTAGATTAGAAAAACATGAATGTACACATGGGGCAATATTGACCGTCTGACATGCAAGAAGATGCGTTGAAGAAAGACAAACCTAATATAGCATTAGCAGATTTAGAAAATGCTACTTAAAATGTTGACTGGGACACATTCTTTAAAATTCTGTCAGGAATTAAATACAGGGAGCAAAATGTTATCTATAATTTGTACAAGAATCACACTAAAGTCATGTGAGTCAAAAAGTAAAAGGAGGTGGTCATTAAAAAGGGAGGAAACAGTTGTAACTACAGCCAGTTGGAAACATTTTTCTACATAAATGATACATGATTTGCCAATCCCACTCCCCTCAGACAGTGGAACAAAAATACAAAAAAAGTCATCTAATTTTTTACAGACATATTAATCATAATACATTAAGTAGTTGTGTTAGTTGTATGTAAGAGAATTCACCAGTAAGTAATTAAAAATTTTTATGTATGCTACTGAAAAGCAGAAAACAAATTTGTATGTGACATGAAAGAGAAATATTCTATTAATAAATTAATGTGAGAATGATGCCTGGAAACAAATGGTAATATAATGTGCGTTGCTTCCGGAAGTCTTGAGTGAAATTTGAGCACAATTAGCCAGGGACTTAAGTGAAAAGTTTACAATTCAAACAATGGGAAGTCCAGGATGGAATAACAACAATATTGAGATGATAGATTGTTACTTACTATATAGAATGTGTTAAGTCACAGATAAATACAATGAGAACAACACTAGAAATATATAAGGTTCAGGATGAAGTCCTTCCTTAGAAGCAGACATTTCACATAACAACAAACATATACATACATGAAAACAGTAGCCATGTTTGTGCATGCGCTGGTGTGTGTGTGTGTGTGTGTGTGTGTGTGTGTGTGTGCGTCCCCCCCCCCCCCCCCCCACACACACACACACTTCTCAGGAAGGACAAAAAAAAGCTTATATATTTCTAGTATTCTTTTCATTGTGCCTCTCTGCGACTCTGGACCTCCTCTATGTGATAAGTTCACATTTCAAATACACCTATACTAACTAGAGCAACATTTTCTACTCAAGCCAGTGGCAGCTTATAGGCACACATTCACATGGTTTCGTGGCAGACTCAACATTACTAGACATTTTTTGCTTCTCTTATCATGTATTTTCAATCATGCCAGTTTTTGTAGTAATTATGGTACACACTGTGCACAAACTTTGCACGAGTGCCCCGGGCACCTTCATCAGGTTGGCACTTCAAGCAGCTGCTCAGGGCACTAGGGCCTTAAACTGTCCCTAGTTGTAACCTATACCCTATATTAATCAACCTGTACATAGGGCGTGTAAAGCAGCAAAGAAAACCAAGGAAAAATTTTGAAGAAGGATTGAAGTTCATGGAGAAGAAATAAAAACTTTAAAATTTTCCAATCACATCTTAATTCAGGCAAGGGCAGTAAAGAACTTGGAAAATTGGTTGAGCAGAATGGATTGTGTCTTGAAAAGAAGTTATAAAATTAATATCAAAACATCCAAAATAGAGGAATGTAGTGTGATCGAATTGAGTCATTTGATGCTGAGGGGATAAAGATTAGGGAATGGAATACTAATATCAGCAGACGAGTTTTACTATTTGGGCAGTTAAATAACTAATGATACCAGAAGTATAGAGGATATAAACTGCAGACAGGTAATAGCAAAATACCTTTCCTAAGGAAAACAAAATATAGCCCTACTATGAGCTAATATAACATTAAGTATTTTCTGTAAGTATTTGTTGAGAATGTATCCTTTTATGAAAGTGAAATGTGAATGACAAATAATACAGACAAGAAGAATATAGAAGCTTATGAAAGGTGTCGGTGAACTGAACAGAACTAGTTTTAGAGCACAACTTGAATAAAAGAAGGGACAGGTCGATAGGAAACATCCTGAGGCACCAAGGAATAATTTATTTAAAAAATTGGAAACTCCAGGTTGGAATATTAACAATGTAAGGAAAAGATAGATTGCTACTTACTGTAAAGATGATACAATAAGTTGCAGACAAGCACAATTAAAAGACACATATTATCTTTCAGCTACAGCCTTTCTCAGAAAAAGGAGAAACAACACACACACACACACACACACACACACACACACACACACACACACATTCAGTCGCAGAAGCAAGCACACCTCATGCACACAAGACTGCCATCGCTGGCAGCTTGGACCAGAATGCAACTATCATGTGGAATGGATGCAGCAGTCTGGAGAGGAAGGGGAAGGGGCAGCACTGCACTGGTGAAGGGTGAGAGGAGCACTTTCTGGCAGTGTGTGCAAGACTAGACTGCCAACAGGCGCAGTGTGGGGAGGCTGTGGGGCAGGGAGCTGGGGAAAATGGGGCCAAAATTGAGAGAAAGATGGGTGGATGCATTGGCAGAGGGCAGCACACAAAGAAGGTGGAAGATGAGAACAGAGAGGAGGTGACAGGACTGAAGGGGTGGAAACTGTCAAACTGTCAGGTGGAGGGTCTGGGGACATTATGTTACTGTAGGTTGAGGCCGGAATAATTTCAGGAGTGGAGAATGTGTTGTAAAGGTAACTCCCATCTGCACAGTTCAGAAAAGGTGGTGGTGGAGGAGAGGATACATACGGTCTTTCCTTCTTCATTCTATTTTCCCCACCTCCCTGCCCCACAGCCTCCCGATGCTGCACTTGTTGGCAGTCTAGACCCTGTACACTCCGCGAGACAGCGTTCCTCTCTCCCCCCACCCATACATTGCTATCCCTTCCCCTTTCCCACCCCCTTGAAACTACTGATTCCGTTCCACATGACAGCTGCATTCTGGTCCGAGCTGCTGGGAATAGCTAATTTGATAGTGGACAGAGGGGGATGGAGGCAAAAATTGTAGAGGGAGACTGAAGCTTCAGTACAGTAAGAAGGTTCAACTGGATAGACATTACAGCTCCCGCACAGGGATGAAGAGGTGCAGCGAATGGACTAGTACAGTAAGCTGCATGAAGTCTTAGTACTGTAAAAAACAACAGCAGTCTTTACAAAGTAACTCAACAGTAAGACACAGTATATCAAAATACTTTTGAGTACATGTGTAGTTATGGCAGTACAAAATTTTGTTTGATCAAGAAATAGCTTTCAATAAACCTACACTTTGATGTTCTGACTGTAGGAGCAGACACAAGAGCATAAATAAATAAAATAAAAAATAATAAAATTAAGAAAATGCTTATTGACATATCTGAGACTGTGAGAGGCAGGGTAATCTATTTTAAGGAGGGTTTTCAAACACTTACCAACTCCACAAAATTTTCCCCCAGATGTCCGAGGGAATGGTATGTAAGCATCTTGAAAACTGCCAAATATATTTGATGACTCAAGAAAGGCGTTTGGCTGGGAAAGATGTCGGGAGTAAACTTTGTTTTCTGAATCCTCCCCAGAAGTTATCTGAAATAAACCAGCATATTATATTAAATACATAATGATCTGAATCGAAAACCACATAAAAATTGTGGTAACATCACTAAATTGATAACATGGATACTTGAAGATAATGTCAAACTTTTACATGAGGATTAAAGTCTATAAAGAGGTGAATTGCTAAACATCCAAGTGCATTCTCTTTTGTAATATGGAATTACACCAATAGACTTAGGTCTAGTCAACTATCGCTTATCTTCTTGAGCTGACTTCGTTTCCGTTTTCCCCATACATAATCTTCCGCACACCACTTCTTTTCTTAAACAAATGTACTGTAGATGAAGGTTTCTCAGGTCTCCAGCCGAGTGGTAGCGTTCATATCTAGCGACGTTTCGGGAAGTGTCATACTACCGATTTTCTGGTGAACTTTGGCAGAAGATGGGTAGTATGACACTTCCCGAAACGTCGCTAGATATCAATGCCACCACCCGGCTGGAGACCCGAGAAACCTTCATCAATAGTTTATGCCGGGAAAGCCTACAGTCACATCAATGTACTGTATTGACCAAATGGGTTAGATATGTTTGCTAGGTATTGTCTTTGACCACTTTTATAAATAAAACTTTTGATTTTGATCAATGAGGCCTGGAATAGATGCAAACCATTCAACATTGTAGTTCAACTTTAAACAAGTCAATATTATAAACACATCTTGCTTTGAGATAAACACCCTGAAAGCAGGCACATTTTGATCTTTTTGCTCTTAAAATTATGTGAATGACAATTATAGATTCACACATTAATCGAAAGTAGTGGAACCTTGAATTATTTAAGAGTTTTATGCAAACTAATTAAATGGAAGATTTTTGGGAGCCCAAATATGTGGCTAAGGCTATTGGGAATAGTGTCAACATTATCCACAAGAAAGTGTCGAAACACAAAATTGGCATATTATTTATCAAATCAAAGACTGGAGTGAAGATTGCAGATAGCATACTTTTCAGCAGTCACTGCTCAATACTTCTGACAGTGGTTATTGTACAGGATGTGTTGGCATGAATATCCATACATAGATGACAACATTCTAGGTCTGTATTATAGAGGAGAGAGAAACAATGGTAGTGGAAACATTATTATCAGGTAAAAATGTTTTATGTGTGGTAATGTGTGAAGAACAACCCTAAAAGCATCAAAATCAAAAACCACCTCCCTAATCTTCAAAATTGCATTAGGTTCATACCACAATCTAAACAGCATCCAAGACCAATTACATCAGTGAAAATGAATGGTGCTGTGACTAGCAGATACATAGCAGATTCTGGACAAGAAGGAGTCATGGCATTAGTACCCCACAATAACGGAGACTGTTTATTTTACAAAAAACTGTGCAGTGTCAATGAGAGCATGCAAACACCATGGTAACTAGAAACCAGTGTCAAGTGCTGAAATGATGGTCAGCTGCACTACGATCAACTCAGAGAAGGGATGCAGCTGTCTGCTTTCGCCTACACATGCTCTGATTGGCGTCATCATCCCTTCTGGCACTATGAGTGTTACGTTGCTCCCAGCAACAAGTTCATATTTTACTTTGAAACTGCATGTAGCATACTGCATAGGCACAGAGTATGAGGGATTTTTGAGGACCTATTATCGTAATGGCATAATAGCTGAGTGGTCTAAAGCGTAGAGCGGCAATTTGTTTACCCAGGTTCGATTCCCGTTGGTAAAGATACTTTTTTTTATTTTATGTCTCACAATGCTATACTGTCAATTATGGAATTTAAATATATTTAAACAGTTCAATTTATATATTTAAAATTAATATATTCAATTTAGTTGTGATTACTAACATTTCAAATCAAAAAGCTAAATGCTAGGCAGTGGTAAAAAAAGTATACAACGCAATTTAGTACGAAAGTGTTTTCTGCACATAATCTGCAGATGATTTGCTAAAGAGGCCTCTTTCCAGTAGATGCCTGGAGGAGAAAGTGATATTTAAAGAGTTAGGTAGATGTATTTCAAATGTAACTCTAAAAAAAGAGTGGCCTGGTACATGGCTCACTGATTTGGGTAAGTAACACTGAAAACTTCGAAATACTTGCAAAATATTTTAATCAGCTTATTATTTGTCCAGAATCAATCCCTAAGCGTAAATACTCAAACACTCACGAAAATCTAGAAGAAGATTTACCCCCAACCACCAAAAGAATTGAACTTATTAAAAACTTATAAAGCCAGTGGAGAAGACTATTCCAGCATCCATTCCACCAGAAGTATTGAAATGGCCTCAAACAAAAATGAGCTAAAATTAATCTTTGAGAAAATTTTGAAAACAGAAAAACTACCGGGAGATTGGAAGGTGGCCTTGATACATCCACTACATAAGAAGGGCTTATATTTTAAAGAAAAAGGCAGCCACTTTTATTTCAAATAAACATAAAAGAAAGTGGCAAAAGATAGGTTACGGAAAGGCACACCTAGGTTTATAGCATTTGTTGACTTAAAGAAAGCGTTTGACAATGTTGACTGGAATACTCGATTTCAAATTCTAAGGGTAGCAGGAGCAAAATATAGGGAGTGAAACGCTATTTACAACTTGTAAAGAAACCAGACAGCACTTATAACAGTTCAAGGGCATTAAAGTAATGCACTGGTTGAGGAGGAAGTGAGACAGAGTTGTAGCCTATCCCAAACATTACACTGAGCAAGCAGTAAAGGACACAAAAGAAAAATTCGGGGTAGGAATTAAAGTCCAGGGAGAAGAGATAATAACCTTGAGGTTTGCTGATGAGATAATTCTGTCAGAGACAGGAAAGGACTTGGTAGAGCAGTTGAATGAAATGGACAGGGTCTTGAAATGAGAACATAAGACGAACATCAACAAAAGCAAAATGAGAATAATGGAAAGTAGTCAAATTAAATGAGGTGGCAATGAGGGAATCAGATTAGGAAATGAGACATTTGAAGTAGTAAATGAGTTTTGCTACTTGGGCAGCAAAATAACTGATGACAGTTGAAGTAGAGGCGATATAAAATGTAGGTTGGCAATGACAAGACAAACATTTCTGAAGACGAGAAATTTGTTAACACAGAGTAAAGATTTAGTGTAAGGAAGTCTCTTCTGAAAGTATTTGTATGGAGTGCAGTCACATATGGAAGTGAAATACAGATGAGAAACAGTTTCAACAAGGAGAGAACAAAGGGTTATGAAATGTGGTGCTACAGAAGAATGCTGAAGATTAGATGAGTAGATCATGTAACTAATGAGGAGATACTGAATATAATTGGGGAGAAAACAAATTTGTTGCCCAACCTGACTAGAAGAAGGGATCAGTTGGTACAACACATTCTGTGACATCAAGGGATCACCAATTTAGTACTGGAGGGAAGGTAGTGGGATAAAAATGGTAGAGGGAGACCAAGAGATGAATACAGTAAGCAGATTCAGAAGGATGTAGGTTGTAGCAATTACTCAGAGATGAAGAGTCTTGCACAAGATAGAGTAGCATGGAGAGCTGCACCAAACCAGTGTCCAGACTGAAGACTATGACAATAACAACTATTTCATTTCCTACACAACTTTTAGAAATCAATCCTTTTGTGTGCTAGAGGGACCTACAGATGCACCACTCTTATAAGATTTTAACACTTTGCGGTGCTTGTTGATGTAGGGTTTGTGAATCGTTCTTATATTAGCATTTGCAATATGTAAACCGAACTGGGGATTTTTCCCATGTATCATTCACATTTCAAGCAATAATTGATCTATTAAGCTTCTGTCTTCATAGTGCTCATTCCACAAACAAGGTTGCTCATTATACACTGCACAAACTGTACAATTAGTAATAACTGAAAAGCACCAGTTTGCTTTTGTTCTACAGTATTAATTTATATCATTTTTTATAATTTATTGTTAATTTTTACAATTTTTTACTGCAGAACAAAAGAAAAATTGGTGCTTTTCATTTATTATAATGTTGCCCTACCTAGAACCGACAGAAGATTCTGTTAGCATGTACAATAAGTGCTAACTATCACTTTTCAGTCATATTTTTGCACTGCAAAACATGCACACAACAAAAATTACCAAAACCAAAATGAGAATACAATATTTTTTGATAATATAATGTAATTGGATAGCTAAAAAGTCTACTCACCAAGCAACAGCAGGAGAACACACATATAAAAAAAAGTATTACATATGCAAGCTTTCAGACCCAGTGGCTCCTTCTTCTAGCAGAAGGGTTGAAGGGGAAGGAAGAGGGGTGAAGGGAAAGGGCTAAAAAGATTTAGGAAACGAGGCAGAGTTTGGAAAAGTCACCCAGAGCCCCAGGTCAGGAGAGGCTTACTGGATGGTATGAGAAGGAAAGATTTTCCTTGCCTTTTTTATTCATGTGTTCTGCTGCAGCACTTAGTGAGTAGATTTTTTAATCCATCCAATTACAGAATACAAAAACTGTACTTTGCAATTCTGATGCGAGGTAGCAGTCGAACGGCACTGATTAGTGGTGGAAGACAGAAAGTGACATTGCAAAGTTACAGCGACTTTTAGTGGCACGACTAATAGTGGTATTATTCAAGTGACCACCGGAATCTGGATGTACATGTGCGACTTTAGTGATGTCACTCAAGTGGCAAGTTACTTTAGTTGCAAATGTAGATACTACCTTTATGGCAAAGATTTGTGCTAGGGGACCAGAGGGATGGGGAAAAAACCCATTCTGTTTATAAATGTAGTACTAGTTTTAATCTTACTCGTACCTGATCTATTGTTGTCACAAGCTGCCGAAGGCATGGTTCAAGGCATGATTTATTCTTTCTGACTCTCTGCTGAGCCGTCTGTTTCATAGCCTGTCAGTAGAAAGCAAAAACCAAATGTAAGTATCTTCAAAAATAATAGCACAATCAGTTATAACAATAAGAAAATGTTATTAAGAATATATTTATAGTGAAGCCGAGAATTGGAAGAAAAGAAAAACAGCAAGACATCAAAATACTGCTTCCTGACAGATATACATAATTATAACCACCACTGTGTGTGTGTGTGTGTGTGTGTGTGTGTGTGTGTAGATTTGTTTGTTACTTGATGGTCTTGGGTCATGGAATTGCTACAGCAGTGATGGACCATCATTATGTGAAATAACAATCTCTAAAAAATCTACTAAACTAGTGAGTATGAATAATGGGGATTATGTTGCATTGCTAATTGGTTCAAATGATGAAGACACATAATGTGCCAACAGAAATGGAGAGAAAAACTAAAACTAGCTAATTTGCACAAAGGTATGCATGGTACATATTCAACATTGTTACGATTTAGCACCTCTGTCATGTGTAACCAGTGAAATCTACACTATAAACAAGTATGTCATAGAAATATGTACTCAGTTCAATAATGCAGAAGTTGTCCAAGCTCCTACTTTAGAGGGTAACATTTTCACATGGATTCTCAAAGCTAATGCATTCCATCATAATTCATATCAGCACTGTAGCATTAAATTTTGCAGCTTCAAGTCATTCAACTGCATTGTAATGGTACATAATTAAACACAACATCCATTTTTTCACTTCTTTCCACAACCTGGAGACTCTTGTACATAAGACTAATACAGTGTAATTATATGACATTAGTGACTGCTGTGTTATGGCACAGCCATGAGAACCGAGTCCTATTACCTCTCAACATAAGTTTCCATCGCTGACCTCGGTACCTACAATGTAACAGTTGGTAGGTTGTCTAATGACTGGCTCGTAGAGTAAACTTTACAGTGTGAGGCCCCTTACCAGTTGTGCCTTCAATGGTAAAAGGTTTTACAACTCCCCTGATGTTTCTACTTCACAATAAAAATTCTACCAATGGACGTGGGGCCATGTAATAGGATGAGGGGAGACAAATACAGTCTTCTAAAACTCTTCTGTATTTTGAAAATAATATCTTTGTTGATTGTGTTTCCTCAAAAAATGATTCTAAACTCATTAGTGAATGGAAATATGCAGAATAAACTAGTTGATTCATATTTAAATACATACATAGCAGTACTACATTTACATACATACTCTGCAAGACACCATCCAGTGCCTGGTGGAAGGTACCCTGTACCACTGTTATACCCTTTCCTGTTCCACTCGCAAATGAAGCATGGAAAGTGACTATCTTTACGCCTCTTGTTTTTGTGGCCTTTATTTTCTAAACAATGTTTCATGAAGAGAATATCCTCATCCCTTCAGGGATTCTCATCCAATTTCATGAAGCATCTCTGTAATGCATGTATACTGACTGAAACTACTGGTAACAAATCTACAATAATGCCTCTGAATTGCTTCAATTTCTTCCTTTAATCTGACCTCGTGGGGACCCAAGCACGTGAGCAGTACTTGAGAATGGGTTGCGTAAGTGTTATATGCAGTCTCTCTTACAGATGAGGTATACTTTTCTAGGATTCTCCCAATAAACTGAAATCGATTATTCACCGCCCTTACTACCAAACTTACACGATCATTTCATTTCATAGTGTTTTGCAATCTCATGTTTAGATATTTAATAGACGTGACAGGGTGAAGAAGCACATCATTAATACTGTATCCGAACATTACAGGATTTACTTTTTCTATTCCTTTGCATTAACTTACGATTTCCTCCATTTACAACAAGCTGCCATTCATCACATAAAAAAAACACTGAATGCTCCTACAGTCACTCAATGAAAATTTCCCGTACACTACAGTATTATCACCAAAGAGATGCAGGTTGCTGCTCAACCTATCTTTACAGAGAGCAAGGGTGGTTCTACCACACTCCCCCAGTGCCTCACTGATTCTAGGCAGAGGGTTTTTCCACTAACGTTGTGGTCTCTCTAGCCCTAAAAATTTAACATTTTACTCTTCTTGTATTTCACTGCTTCAGTAGAATATTTTTATAGTTTATGAAATTCTATGGGAAGTAATGAACACATTTGAACATCAGTCACTATATGGCGCTGGCCAGCTAACCAAAGGCTAAGTTCAAAACTTATCGTCATCAGACCAACGGACGATTACAAACACCAAACCTCAGCCCAAAGTGGAGATGTGTTAAACCTCATAACACCATCGTTGTATGGAACCAAGCGAAAAACTAGTCCCTTGTCATCCTGAAAGCTGAGAAGGCTGGAAACCCCAAAACAGACAAGAAACAGGAACAAGATTTCCAAACTAAGCCTCACAAAATGGGAGTATCCAGTACCACTTAACCCATGTAATTGTGGTGATTTTCAAACAATCAGCACATGTATTTCTGTCCCCTTTGCCCAATCTAGTGCACCCTACACGGCCTCATGTCAGAAACTCTTCAAACAATTGATGTTGCTTGTCTATGAGTGAAACTAGGCTATACTTTCGGATACGTTGGAACATTATGGGATTTGGGGAAAAGCTCAACAATGGTTCACTTCATATCTGGACTGTAGGAAGCAGAAGGTTCTCCTCCAGTGTCACCAAACAGAGAAGAGTTTTGAATCTGACTGAGGTATGTAAAGTATGGGGTTCCAAAGTTTTTTGCTCTGGGTCTGTTGTTTTTCTTGATATATGTCAATGATGTGCTACTAGATGTGACAGACGACTCATATTTTTTTATCTTTGTAGATGACATCAACATTATTGTGAAAGATATGGAACATAATACAAATGATGCAGCCACCAGGTAGTGGCTTTCAGAACACATATTGATGTCTAACTCCAACAAAATTTAATGGATACAGTTTCTGACATGAAGCTTTAGTAAAGGTGGAATTTTGTTGTATGGTGATCAGTCAGTCAGTGAAGAAGAGCATTTTAAATTCTTAAGGCTTTCTTGGAAGCAGCACGTTCAACGTTGTGTGCAGAAAGTGCATGCTATTTTCCTTGTAAGAATGATCTCCAGTGTCCTTAGCACTCAAAGGCAAAGTGTTCTTTACCTGCTTATTTTCAGTCTATTATCTCTTATGGTGTTATGTTCTGGGGCAGCTAAGACTATTCTTAGAAAAACAGAGAGAGAGAGAGAGAGAGAGAGAGAGAGAGAGAGAGAGAGAGAGAGAGAGAGACAGACAGAAAATAATAAAAAAAAAGGGCAGGCACATGGATCTGTGGTACCAGTTGAGTTCACAAACTTTGTGTTGTGCTGCATAGCTGTTAGCATCACTGGCTGGTGAGCTGTTGCTCGCCAGCTCAAACTCAACCACCAGCAATTACTGGTAATGAAGTATTTATCATTTCTGGATGGTGGCACAGTGATTAGTGTTGTTGGCTGGTGTGCTGTGGGTCACCAGTTCAAACCCGACCACTAGCAATTATTTTTTATTTAGCATTTGTCATTTCTGTAAGGTTGTTGTACTTTATTATGTTTGCAGTTTCTGTATATTCTGGAATATTCAATATGTGTATAAAAATAATCAGTCTTTGTACAAGAATTCAGTTCCATTCAGGCTGTACATTGATGTTCATAACAAACATGACTCCGGTGATAAGTTTTGTACTTCACTGACGATCCTGCTTTCGCATTTGGGATTGACTGTGATTACAATGTGAAAACATTGGCTCATTCAGAAGAAACTGTAACATTCGTTAAGTGAACACTAAAAAGAAGAATGATGTCCACTTAGATGATACTTTCTTAAGCACTGTACAGAAAGGCATGCACTATTCAGCAGGTTTCACTTTCAATAGGCCTCCAGCAGAACAGAAAAATTTGACTGACACATCTCAAGTATTCAAATCCAAGTTGAAAGGTTTTCTTGTGGCCTACACCTTATATTCTGTACAGGAGTTCCTTTCAGTACTTGAAAACTTTTCTTCCTCATCTTCGTGTTGCTTATCTGTACACTCTCTCACATTTTTTGTGTTTAATCAAGTTTTTAGTTTACATATTTTCTAACCAGAATTCTGTAAATTATGTATTACCTCATTCCATGACCAAGCAGCTTTGGCTAACACGATCCCACAGAATCTGGTATTTAAAAAATAAATAAAAAGAGAAAGAAAGAAAGAAATACAAATAGTGTCCAATAAGTAATGCAACACTTTTTTCTGAAAGCAGGTTAGTTTTATTCAGGATTCCAGTACACCAACTTATTTCTCACTCTTTTGTCTACAAAATCCTATCTGTTCAATGCGATAGCCTTACACCGCCTTGCTAAGAGAGCTCTTATGTCCACACGTCCACAAGGTAACAATCTATTGATCGACATAAGAGCCCACGTCATGCTTTGATGCTGTTTGACAAAAAATTGTCACAATCAGTTCTGTAAATTGCAAGCAATTCTCCACAGATGGTCCTTCATTGCTCTTTATGGTCTTCTGTTGGGCAGTGAGGAATCCAGCGGGCACAAACCAATTGGTAGACAAATGTGTCCGCACTATCAATGGAGATGTCCAGTTGTGCAGTGAGGTGTTCGACTGTAATCTGCTGATCACCTCAAATGAGAGTGTCCACATGTTCCAAAATTGCAGGAGTCACTGCTGTGCACAGCCGGCTGGCACACGGGAGATCAGATAGGTTTTTGTGACCTTGATGTGATTACAACAGACGCCTCGCCCAAAAACTCACCGTACTTTCAGTCACAGTCAGGTCTCTGTAGATTTTTTTTGCAAGAGCCTATGAATATCTTAAATGCACTGTTTTTCCATCAAAAGAAACTTCATGATAGCCATCTGCTTGGAGGCTCTCTGCTTGAAGGCTATGTGTAACTTCATCATCCACTGGAATTTCATGAAACTATAGGGTCTGAGGCAGGAATATTCCACGATGTCCCACAACAAAGTCCACAATTTTTCTACCCAAATTGGGTGAGAAAAAAAAAGTGATACATTACTTGCTGAATGCCCCTTGTAATTGTACTTGTCTGACCTATTTCTATAACTTGTGCTCCCTGTTATGCTTTTTCTTTTTTGGTCTGTAATCTGATACTTTTGAACAAATAAAAAAAATGTTAAACAATTAAATTTAAACCAGACAGTATTAGAATGATCATAAACAACTGTTAACAGTTCTACACTACAAATGTACCATGATATGAGTCTGCACTATTAACTTGCCTTCAAAACTTTTGCCATGGCATTGCTGTCAAATGTTGTCCCCTGTCCAAACTGGAATGATGGAGCAGCATTATAAGGATAATTTGGGGGGAATGTTACAAGCAAAATCACAATATGTGCATTCCGGGCTGCTGTAACAGTGCACGATCGCCTACTAACATCCATCTGAAAATAACAACAATAACAATATTGTACTGAAATAAAAAACAAGAGAGAACATGAACTCAGCAAAAATGAGAACTCACAGCTTCCACGCGAACATTTGGAATATTAATGTTAAGTAACGAGAATTCTTGCTGCAATGTCTTTGGCTGAGTTGGTGAAGGATTTACTTCCCTATCAGCATCAGCGCTTTCCTCTACTGTCAGAGAATTAATTAACTCTGGAACACTATCATCATTTTCCAATGGCAGAGTCTGTAATGGATGTGTTATCACTGGGTCCATTACTGTAACAAATAAGAGGGATCAAGCACAATTACATGGTTACTGTTATACAGTCAGCAATATATTTTAAAAAACATGAGATCAAATTAAAAGCTTCGTTTGAATATCAGTAAAAGTTAAGCGACTCCTATCAAATTTAAGCTGCACAGAATTCAGGGAACAAATTGTGAAACTACGGATCCCTCCATATTTAACACTATGTTCACTTCTCTTTATTGATGACTTGCTCAAAAAATTCATATAGGTGTAGAAAATAGACTTGGAAATAAGCAATTCTGAACTAGAGGGTATAATTATAGAGGACAATCACAAGTTTATCAGTCTTCCACAATACCACCAAACCATGATTAAATAAAGAACTATTTCAATGAGTGTCTGTTCTACCCAACAGCCCCATAATTATCAATAATGCTGAAACAAGTTCAGTAGTATGTGCTATGTAAGTAATGTCCTGAGTACAGTATTAATATAGAAATGACTTAAGTCTATCTGTTTTGCACTGTTGTACTCACTGATACATAGGTAATTATCTGCTAGGGGTATGTCACACAGGAAAACTAAATATGAATTGTTGAGTTAATGTTTATTGTTGTTGTTGTGGTCTTCAGTCCTGAGACTGGTTTGATGCAGCTCTCCATGCTACTCTATCCTGTGCAAGCTTTTTCATCTCCCAGTACCTACTGCAACCTACATCCTTCTGAATCTGCTTAGTGTATTCTTGGTCTCCCTCTACAATTTTTACCCTCCACACTGCCCTCCAATACTAAATTCGTGATCCCTTGATGCCTCAGAACATGTCCTACCAACCGATCCCTTCTTCTGGTCAAGTTGTGCCACAAACTTCTCTTCTCCCCAATCCTATTCAATACTTCCTCATTAGTCATGTGATCTACCCATCTAATCTTCAGCATTCTTCTGTAGCACCACATTTCGAAAGCTTCTATTCTCTTCTTGTCCAAACTATCTATCGTCCATGTTTCACTTCCATACATGGCTGCACTCCATACAAATACTTTCAGAAATGACTTCCTGACACTTAAATCTATACTCGATGTTAACAAATTTCTCTTCTTCAGAAACGCTTTCCTTGCTATTGCCAGTCTACATTTTATATCCTCTCTACTTCGACCATCATCAGTTATTTTGCTCCTCAAATAGCAAAACTCCTTTACTACTTTAAGTGTCTCATTTCCTAATCTAATACCCTCAACATCACCCGACTTAGTTCGACTACATTCCATTATCCTCGTTTTGCTTTTGTTGATGTTCATCTTATATCCTCCCTTCAAGACACCATCCATTCTGTTCAACTGCTCTTCCAAGTCCTTTGCTGTCTCTGACAGAATTACAATGTCATCAGCGAACCTCAAAGTTTTTATTTCTTCTCCACGTATTTTAATACCTACTACGAATTTTTCTTTTGTTTCCTTTACTGCTTGCTCAATATACAGATTGAATAACATCGGGGAGAGGCTACAACCCTGTCTTACTCCCTTCTCAACAACTGCTTCCCTTTCATGTCCCTCGACTCTTATAACTGCCATCTGGTTTCTGTACAAATTGTAAATAGCCTTTCGCTCCCTGTATTTTACCCCTGCCACCTTCAGAATTTGAAAGGGAGTATTCCAGTCAACATTGTCAAAAGCTTTCTCTAAGTCTACAAATGCTAGAAACGTAGGTTTGCCTTTCCTTAACCTTTCTTCTGATATAAGTCATAAGGTCAGTATTGCCTCGCGTGTTCCAGTATTTCTACGGAATCCAAACTGATCTTCCCAGAGGTCGGCTTCTACTAGTTTTTCCATTCGTCTGTAAAGAATTTGTGTTAGTATTTTGCAGCTGTGGCTTATTAAACTGACTGTTCGGTAATTTTCACATCTGTCAACACCTGCTTTCTTTGGGACTGGAATTATTATATTCTTCTTGAAGTCTGAGGGTATTTCGCCTGTCTCGTACATCTTGCTCACCAGATGGTAGAGTTTTGTCAGGACTGGCTCTCCCAAGGCCGTCAGTAGTTCCAATGGAATGTTGTCTACTCCGGGGGCCTTGTTTCGACTCAGGTCTTTCAGTGCTCTCTCAAACTCTTCACGCAGTATCTTATCTCCCATTTCATCTTCATCTACATCCTCTTCCATTTCCATAATACTGTCCTCAAGCACATCACCCTTGTATAGACCCTCTATATACTCCTTCCACCTTTCTGCTTTCCCTTCTTTGCTTAGAACTGGGTTTCCATCTGAGCTCTTGATGTTCATACAAGTGGTTCTCTTATCTCCAAAGGTCTCTTTAATTTTCCTGTAGGCAGTATCTATCTTACCCCTGATGAGACAAGCCTCTACATCCTTACATTTGTCCTCTAGCCATGCCTGCTTAGCCATTTTGCACTTCCTGTCGATCTCATATTTGAGACGTTTGTATTCCTTTTTGCCTGCTTCATTTACTGCATTTTTATATTTTCTCCTTTCATCAATTGAATTCAATATTTCTTCTGTTACCCAAGGGTTTCTACTAGCCCTCGTCTTTTTACCTATTTGATCCTCTGCTGCCTTCACTACTTCATCCCTCAAAGCTACCCATTCTTCTTCTACTGTATTTCTTTCCCCCATTCCTGTCAATTGTTCCCTTATGCTCTCCCTGAAACCCTGTAAAACCTCTGGTTCTTTCAGTTTATCCAGGTCCCATCTCCTTAAGTTCTGACCTTTTTGCAGTTTCTTTAGTTTTAATCTACAGGTCATAACCAATATATTGTGGTCGGAGTCCACATTTGCCCCTGGAAATGTCTTACAATTTAAAACCGGGTTCCTGACTCTCTGTCTTGCCATTATGTAATATATCTGAAATGTTTCAGTGTCTACAGGCCTCTTCCACGTATACAACCTTCTTTTATGATTCTTAAACCAAGTGTTAGCTATCATTAAGTTATGCTCTGTGCAAAATTCTACCAGATGGCTTCCTCTTTCGTTTCTCTCCCCCAATCCATATTCACCCACTATGTTTCCTTCTCTCCCTTTTCCTACTCTCGAATTCCAGTCACCCATGACTATTAAATTTTCGTCACCCTTCACTACCTGAATAATTTCTTTTATCTCATCATACATTTCTTTAATTTCTTCGTCATCTGCAGAGCTAGTTGGCATATAAACTTGTACTACTGTAGCAGGTGTGGGCTTCGTATCTATCTTGGCCACAATAATGCGTTCACTATGCTGTTTGTAGTAGCTTACTCGCATTCCTATTTTCCTATTCATCATTAAACCTACTCCTGCATTACCCCTATTTGATTTTGTGTTTATAACCCTGTAGTCACCTGACCAGAAGTCTTGTTCCTCCTGCCACCGAACTTCGCTAATTCCCACTATATCTAACTTTAACCTATCCATTTCCCTTTTTAAATTTTCTAACCTACCTGCCCGATTAAGTGATCTGACATTCCACGCTCCGATCCGTAAAACGCCATTTTTCTTTCTCCTGATAACGACATCCTCTTGAGTATTCCCCACCCGGAGATCCGAATGGGGGACTATTTTACCTCCGGAATATTTTACCCAAGAGGACGCCATCATCATTTAATCATACAGTAAAGCTGCATGCCCTCGGGAAAAATTACGGCCGTAGTTTCCCCTTGCTTTCAGCCGTTCGCAGTACCAGCACAGCAAGGCCGTTTTGGTTATTGTTACAAGGCCAGATCAGTCAATCATCCAGACTGTTGCCCCTGCAACTACTGAAAAGGCTGTTGCCCCTCTTCAGGAACCACACGTTTGTCTGGCCTCTCAACAGATACCCCTCCATTGTGGTTGCACCTACGGTACGGCTATCTGTATCGCTGAGGCACGCAAGCCTCCCCACCAACGGCAAGGTCCATGGTTCATGGGGGGGTGAGTTAATGTACAAGATAGTGAATCTTGTATGTTACAGAAAATATCTTGAGTTAATGTACAATGTACAAGATTCACTAAAATTATCACCAACAACACAGAAAAAAACACATTAGATTTTTAATCAAGCAAAGGAACTGGCATGCTTTAGAAGTATGTATAACACAACTGACCATTTATATGTCATGAATGAAATTGCAGAAGGGAGAAACAAATATGAATTTCCCTTATGCTATTGATTCATAGTTCTAAGAAAGCTTCTGATGCAGTTTTAACAGATATTGAGAAACAAGGCAATGAATCAAAGTATGTTACTGTACAGAAACATATATAAACCAGTGCTAACTGATCCCATTAGACTTATTAGACTTCAGTACGTTAGTGAGAAATTCGGAAAAGATAGAGGAGCCAGGCAAGGAGGTTCCATATAATCAAAACTATTCCCAGCAGTCCTACAGCAAAGTTTACAGATTCTTAAACTGGGAAAGTGAAGGAAGATTACATGTTAATGGGATATATTGTGACCACATTTGTTTCGCTTACGACACTGTATGGTTTGCCTGAAGTACAGACACTCTTCAACAACAAATGGAACAATTTAATAGAGCAAGTTTGAAAGTAGGCCAGAAAATCAGTTATAGAAAGATTAAAATAATGTACAACCACAGCACTGTAAAAATAATAGTACAGATAAGACACATAACAAGTTAACATAGTATCATACGTAGGGTAACTGAAGGCAGTGACTGCATGGGCAGCAAAAGAAATAAACAGAAGAGTAAAGTGGCCTGGAGGGTATTCAACAAACTAAATAGAATTTCCGAACTAATTTATAATATGTCTGATAAAAGGAACTTCATAATCATTGTGTATTTCCAGTTCTGAATTATGGCACCGAAATATGAGCTATTCATGCAAATAATTAAAAAACTGAGGGGTGCACAGTGAGCAATGGAGAGAGGCATTCTCTCAATTATGAAGATAGATAGGAAAAAATGGAAGCAGATTAGGGAACAGTCTGTAGTGCAACACATAATTATAACCATAATGAAAATAAAACTGAAGTGGGTGGGACATACAGTCTGCAAAAGGATAGCAGATGGGGCTAAGGAGTTCTTTGGTGGATTCCACAAGACAAGAGTCTGAGATGTCAACTTAATGGAAGGTGGATAGACAACATTATAAACACACAAGAGTAATTATATATTATTATTATATATTCAGGGTGTTTCAAACAGGACTTAACAGCTTTAAAAATTCATATAAATTAATTTGTAGTACCTACAGAGGTGATTGTAGTGTCAATTTGTATGGAAATACATCAAGTTTAGTCTCGTGTAGTTCACTAGTTCCGAATCGCAACGTAAGGAGCACAAGCGGCAGTTGTTTTAAAGATGGCTGCCTTCCTTGGACCCAAGCGTACTAGCTGTGTGTTTTGGTTTGAAGAATCAAAGTTGGTGACAACAGTTCAGCGTAATTTCTGTAACAAGTACACTAAAAATGCTCCTAGTAGGCCTACAATTTATGAGTGGCATAAATGTTTTGTAGAAACAGGATGCTCGGTAAGACATGGGAAATCATCAAGTCATCCAAGCACGTCTGACTTCATCGTTATGCAAGTGAGACAACATTTGGTCAACAGTCCTGCGAAATTGACCCAGCGTGCATCTAACAAACTGCAAATCCCACATATGACTGTTTGGTGTGCGTTGAGAAATCATTTTCACTTGAAATCATACAGATTGACGATCGTACAAGCGGTCAAAGACACTTATAAAATTGCTTGTAAGAACTTCTATGTGGATATGTTAAATCGATTACATGAGGATGAACATTCTTGGACAAAATCATTTTTTTCTGACGAGTTGACTTTTCACTTAAGTGGCAAGGTTAACACACATAATTGTAGGATTTGGGGCAGTGAAAACCCACATCAAACACTGAAACATGTTTGTGTGATAGCCCTAAACTGAATATTTTTTTGTGCATTGAGCAAGAATAGAGTATACAGTTTCCTTTTTCCGTGAGAGAACCATCAACAGGATAGTGTACCTGGGTATGTTACAACAATTTTTGATACCACTGATTGTTGAGGATGACCAAGAATGAAATGCTTACTTCATGCAAGACAGTGCGCCACCCAACTACCTGGTTAACATCCGTGATTTTGACAGTGGCCGCTTTCCTGGTCAATGGATTGCCCATGGTGCACCAATTGCATGGCCCCCACATTCCCCAGACCTGACACCACTCTATTTTTATGGGGATTAATCAAGGCTATCATGTTTGTACCGCCTGAACTGGCTTCTCTATCTGAACTTAGAGCAAGAATTTATGCTGCCACTGAGAAAGTTACACCTGCAATGCTACAGAGAGTTTGGGAAGAAATTGACTTCCGATGGGATGTGTGCAGGATAACCAATGGAAGGCACATACAACATCTTTAGTTCAAGGTAAACTTAATGTGTTTCCCTGCAAAATAATATTAAACCCAGCTCTATGTCTCCTTTCAAAAAATGTATATGAATTTTTAAATTTGTAAAGTCTTTTTTGAAACACCCTGTATATTATTATTAAGACATATGGGAGTAATGTCCATGTGTGTAGGTGAGGACTGTAGTCACTGGAAAAGTCTAATATGTAATATATTTAGTGAGAATAATATCTTACCTGACCCATGTACTTATGCCACAGGGACACAATTACTAGTTGCAAACACTGTTTTTACCCTGTGCAAGACTGAATGAGTGCCAGTCACAAATATTGAAATAGTGTAGAAGTGACAAATAGGATGGTGAGAGTGTGTGTGAGTGTGTGTGTGTGTGTGTGTGTGTGTGTGTGTGTGTGTGTGAGAGAGAGAGAGAGAGAGAGAGAGAGAGAGAGTGACCTTGATTTGCATTACATATAATAGATCTAATGCATTTACACACTACTTTTCTTTTTACCGAGTGTGCTTGTTGCAACAGAAGTTTCCTCTGTCTGCTGAACATCCACAATTGTTTCTCCATTACTTTCACTGCCACAAAGCTGTAAATAAAAAGATAAGTTATGCCACAGTAAAAAAAGTGTGTTAAAATTTCACGAGATTCGTTGATATACTTTAGTGTACCTTCTGAAGAAAATATTCAATCCTCCATATCCTTAGGCTCTGATCTTTTGACCAAGTGATTAACTCATAATCTGATCCACCTGTCAGGAAAAAAGGAACACAAAGTAATGTCCAATTATATAAATAAAACTGTAAAAATGCATCAATATAGCTTCTGTCAATAAATGACACTACTAAGTTCATATACTGACATATGCAAGTATAGAAACTGAATGCACAGCATACTCCCACTATAAATACAGTAATTTGGGGAAAAAATGACATACAGGCAGAGAGAATAAAGTGACTCACTTGAGTTATTTTTATATTTTTTGACACAATCGCATGAGTATTTCATAACATTGTTACCGGTTTCAACCAGGCAGAGGTCACCTTCAGACTAAAGGCTTCCCTTTCCTCCATCCTGTCACCCCCTCCCAGTTCACATACTTACATTCTACAAGAACTTTCCCACAACATTTTTAACTTACATACAAATGAACATACAAGTATAAACCTACATATACCATTAACAAAAGTGTTTCCTCCTACCCTCATCATCTACCCCAAATATAAGATATTCTCTCCTGCTTCCTTCGCCTTAATCCATAAGGAATCTCCTGTACAGAGCATGCAAAGTTTCTGCACTTCCCCTTTTTCCTACTATCAACATTCCTACCCGAAACTGCATCTACATATTTGAAGCACTTTGAAATGGCTTCAGATGCCCCCCACATGCACAGTAGTTGTATGAGTCCGTAAGTGAAACTTACCAATTTTTTGGTCTTACCCTTTGAAATGTACAGTTCAGATAACATCAACCACTGACTGATTTTATACTGTGGTAATCTGTCCACATGATTTCCCAACTGCTCTTGATGTTTTATGGCTCTGATGTCTGCTCTTGATGTTTTAGGGCTCTGATGTCTGCTCTTGATGTTTTAGGGCTCTGATGTCTGCTCCCTCAACATGCTTCCAAATTTCCCTCACTTTTTTAGCAAAATTCTTAATGGACTCCCCCTCCCTGCCAACTCTTGTCCTTATGTTGACAAACAGTGATGGTACGCGCCCTCTTGTAAACTACCTCATATGGTGATAACCTCATCACAGAATGGGCTTTTGAATTATGTGCACTCACCATGAAAGATAAATACATGTCCCAATAATTATGGTGTATCCCGTGTAATATCAAATTCACAGAATGTGGACAATCAAGTACTTTGGTTAATACTTATAATCTGAAATCAGCAACAGAAGTGATTAACAAAGTCCAAAAATTAGGACAGACTGGATGTGAAGAACACTGCTCATCAGTGTGCACAATCAAACAAACACTAAAAAAATAAATTACAACCAATCAATATGGTGACTACGTCCTGCTACACTGTCGGCCTTCAGAAAAGTCATTAGATTATGGTAAATTCCTTCCATTTTATATAATAATTAAATTGTGAACTGCTGTATTCAATATTTCATAAAACCAAAACTAGTGCCACATTTCAGATGACCCACTGAAGAAGCTTTTTAAATAAATGACTAAATATATCTGGGGTAGAAAATATCTACAATGCAGCACACAGAAAGCATTCTGCTCATTATAAACAAACATACATGGTCAAATAAGACTGAGCAAAATTCAGACTAAGATCTAAAAAACAACATCTTAGTAAAGTGAGAAAATGTTACAACCGCAAAAAAAGAACACATTAGAGTAAAGAAAAGGGAACATTACAATGTGGAAAGAAAGAAAACAGAAATATCTAACAGGGATGGAGGACAAGATTTTAACATATAGATGTTGCCTGATTCACTAACTTCAATTTGAATGTGACACATGGTGAGCTAAAATAATAACACAGTGTCAACCCCCCTCTACAGGTCTGAAGGATTTCTGCTGACTTCCATCTTTCACACATTGGATGGACAGTATGTACCTTCAGGAGGCACATTGGCTTGCCAGTACTTGCCTTCGGGAGGGAAAATTCACATACTGCCAATAGTTATATTCCTCAATACACAAATAAAACTGTAACCTACCTTTCACAACTGCTGCTTCCTTTCTCAGTGAGGAAATGGAGGTAGCAGAAGGTTGGAAAGGATGAGGAGAGACAAAGATGAGGGGTAGACTTCAGAGAGAGTAGGAGGTCACTGATAGTTCACTGATAAGCACTATGGTATCCTCTGTCCAGAGATGATAGAAGTACAATGTGACAAGTAAAAACATGGGAGGGAAATAAAGGGGTTGGAGTGGTTGTTAACAAGATACTATTTTAATTGGACGTTTGAGTTGAAGTGTTTTCATACCTGTTGATGGACAGGTAAGTAGCAATATTTGATGTACAAGTGGATGTACTGTATATCAATTCCTACTTTTGTGTCTGATTACGAAGCTTTGTGACATAGAGGTAGACTGCAATTAAATTGGGAAGCAACAAATACAGCTGTTGAAGCCTCAGACTTCATGAAAAAGTGTCATATGATACAGTGCATAATCTATCATTAAGGCATAAACTATTTTTGAGAGATTTTGTTTCCTGCAGTTACCTGGACAAATTGTGTGCAACCACACTGGCTCAATACATGGTATATCACTCCAATCAGTGTACAACGTAACTCCCCCCTCTCTTTCTCACCCTCTCAAAATAAAAATTCATCATGCTTGCCTATTTCACCAAATAAGGGGAAGATGGAAATTCAAACATGTGCTTCTCATTTGTCTGTTGGCACTATTACAGTTATTCATATTTTGCAAACTGATAAGATGAAGCTCTTTTTCTAGCCGTCAATTAGAATTTATTATTTCGAATTTGCAGTTGTCCATCACCATGGTTAAAAATAGGGGCACCATCTTAAATAAAATTCATATTTTTCAGGAAATTAACAGGTGAAATAATCAACATGGGTCTCCACATATTAACAAAGAACTCTTAAAGCTCGTAGCACATGGAAGTTTTTAAATGATGCCCGATACCTGTACCTCATGAAATTGTTAGCACATAGGATTGACAAGACTATAAAAATAAGTATGTGACTGGACAGTATTTGTTATATTCCAAATTCAAGGAAAATTCAGACTGTCTTTTGGCACTGCAGCCTAACTGTCCCTGACCTGTACTGTGCAAGTGTTTGCTCTGGACGGATGTTCTACCAAATGGCAACATTATACCTCTGTGCTGTATAGTGAAATCTGCAGTAGTCATCAACATAATGAGAGTGATTTTCAACTCATTTTCAACTCAGTGCTCTGCATTACTCTACCCCCTCCATATCGGCCACTGTCACTTGAAGTCTTCTACCTTAAACACAGTCAAAGTATTGTCATAATCACAGACAGAAAAACGGGAAAGTTTTTATACTTAATAACTTTATATTAAGAAAAATTAAATTTATTTATGTCCAAAAACATCTTTAGTAACTTTATCGAAGTTTTCTAATGCTATTTTTTAAAACTAAATCATATATTTCATAATATTGAAGATATTTTTGTAAATTTTTATTAGTTGTGAAAATGACCATATGTATTTGAATTAGCTTACAAGCTCCTGCTTCACAAAATCTTCTACCAAAAAATATCTTTTCTACTCTCAATACACCGTATGGCCTATGTCGGATGAACTAATATAAAAGAGGAGTTGCAGCTGAGAACGATGCATGTGGCACATCCTTAGTCAGTCTCTACCACAAACAGTCACTTGCCACGTATCAATCGCTGTCGGTTTCATTGCTTTTTGCAGGCCAGATACACATAAAACAAACAATGAGGTCAAAATATTCCTTTATACCATCCTCAGATTACAAGACATACGTAAAACCTGGTCTATGGAGTAACAGACGAATCTCATTTAGTCAGAGGAGTCTTGTTTCACACAATTTCCAACTTCTGGCTGAGTTTACATCTCGGGACTGAAACATGTCGGGGGTTCGGTGATGATTTGGGCAGCCGTGTCATAGCACCCATGGTCTTCATAATTACTCTTTGAGCTCAGATTACTGCCAAGGATTTTGTGCCCATTTCGGCTAATCAAGTCCATCTCATGATACAATTTTTGTTCCCTAATGGTGATGTTGTGTTCCAAGATGACAGGAACGTTTTCACACAACTCGCATCATCCAGGACTGGTTTTGTGAGGTTGAGGATGAATTGCCGTGTCTCTCCTGCCCACAACAGCCACCAGCTCTCAATATTATTAAGCCTTTGTGCTTCACTTTGGAGAGAAGACTGTGTGGACAATATCAACATCCATCATCTTTACCTGAATTTGCCACGTTTTGCAGGAAGAATGATATGAGATTCCCTTGAAAATCATACGGGACCACTATTTATCTATTCTGAGATGAGTGGAAGCCATTTTGAATGTCAAGGATTTTCCTTCCCTTATTACGCATGGTAAAGTATTACGTTTTTGGTATTTCCACGTTTGCCCCCCCCCCCCCCCCCCCTCCCACACACACACACACACAGCAGACCTTACTGCATTACAATTACTCTCATACATGACACAAACATATTAGTAGGATCATGTCTGAGCAAAATCTGATCAGTTGTCTTAATCTTAAATACATTCCAAACTTTGAATATCAGTTTGTACATTTCTGTGTATGTTTGGAAATGGTTGTTTCACATGACAGGAATCAATGTTTTTTTTGTTCATAGCAATATAATTATGTCTGCATATTATTATGGCATAGCCATAATCCTCTTACAAGCTCTGTCAAAATGAATCAATAAAATACTGTAGTGAAAAGGTGTGGGCTTCTAATTGAGATTCAAAATCTGAATATTAAAAAAATACACACATCAAAGTAAGTTTTGCATCACCCCAGTTCCCAGACCTCCTGAAGATAGACACTGGCTGTGGATATTGTATCACAGACACAGTCCCTTTGACTGTTCAGAGATGTCATTAAACCCGCCCAAAGATGTAAACAACCATGCATCAGCAGCGCCTATTAGACGGAGGGGGTCCAACAGCTGATCAGCTCCAGTTATTCCACCAGAAAGGAGGTACACGGTCATGCCTAGACGGTCAATATAGCGGTCCGATCACGTCCGCATTGTTACTTTGTGCCAGGAAGGGCTCTCACCAAGAAAAGTGTCCAGACGTATCACAGTGAACCGAAGTGATGTTGTTCGGATATGGAAGAGGTACAGAGAGACAGGAACTGTCAATGACATGCCTCGCTCAGGCCGCCCAAGGGCTACTACTGCAGTTGGTGACCGCTACCTACGGATTATGGCTCAGAGGAACCCTGACAGCGACTCCACCATGTTGAATAATGCTTTTCGTGCAGCTACAGTATGTCATGTTATGACTCAACCTGTGCGCAATAGGCTGCATGATGGGCAGCTTCACTTCTGACGTCCATTGCGAGGTCCATCTTTGCAACCACAACACAATACAGTGTGGTACAGATGGCCCCAACAACATGCCGAATGGATCACTCAAGGATTGGCATCACATTCTCTTCACTGATGAGTGTCGCATATACCTTCAACCAGAATCATCGGAGACATGTTTGGAGGCAACCCAGTCACGCTAGATGCCTTAGACACACTGTCCAGTGAGTGCAGCAAGATGGAGGTTCCCTGCTGTTTTGGAGTGCCATTATGTGGGGCCGATATACGCCACTGGTGGTCATGGAAGGCACCATAATGGCTGTATGATATGTGAATGCCATCCTCCAACCAAAAGTCAAACCATATTGGCAGCATATTGGAGAGGAATTCATCTTCATGGATGACAATTCGCACCCCCATCATGCAGATCTTGTGAGTGACTTCCTTCAGGATAATGACATTGCTCTCGATTAAAGTGGCCAGTATGTTCTCCAGATGTGAACCCTATTGAACATGCCTAGGATAGATTGAAAAGGGCTGTTTATGGACAACGTGACTCACCAACCACTCCGAGGGATCTATGCCAAATTGCCATTGAGGAGTGGGACAATCTGGACCAACAGTGCCTTGATGAACTTGTGATAGTCTGCCACAACAAATACAGACACGCATCAATGCAACAGGATGTGCTACTGGGTATTAGAGGTACTGGTGTGTACAGGAATCTGGACAACCATCTCTGAAGGTCTCATGGTACAACATGCAACATGTGGTTTTCATGAGCAATAAAAAGGGCGGAAATAATGTTTATGTTGATCTCTATTCCAAATTTCTATACAGGTTCCCAAACTCTTGGAACCAGGGCGATGCAAAACTTCTTTTGATGTGTGTAGGTAAATTGTTCCTACAATAATAATTGCATTCTGATGGGGATTCATTCAAACTTTAACTAAAGCTCAATGGAAAAGTAGAATGTAGAAAGGAAAATAAAGGTACATGATCAAAGGTTTAACATAAAATATAAATAGAATGGAATTTATATTAATGTAATAATATTAATAATAATCCTTGTTCCAATACTGTACTAGGTGTTTGTATTCTCTTTCCCATTTTCTTCTCATGTGCAAATGATATACTATGCAATTTCCTTATTTTATATGATTAGGTGCAATTGCTTATGTGCTACAGCACACTGTAAATATCACACTAAAGTTCGCTACTTCTCTTCGAATGGAAGCTGGAAATTGCACTAAAATTACACCATTTCTCTTTGAGTGCTACATAAAATGGACAAATACATGTTTTGTTGCTCTCTCACTGCCATAATTACAAACTAGTGACATGTGCCGAAAGGATGGTGAGCTGAGGACCGCAGCTGTCTGTTTTTGACCGCACATGCTCTGGTGTGACATCATCCCTTCTGGCACTATGAGTGCTACATTGCTCACATCACCTGGTCAGTATTTCTCTTTGAAAGTGTGAGCCACATATTGTAAAAGCACAGAGTATGAGGGATTTTTTAGGAGCAGCTGAAGTAACAACATTGTGGCCGAGTGATGAAGCACCCCAAATACCTATATGCTGGCTAGGGTTCAATTCCTGCTACTACTACCATATTTTTCCTTTACTGTATTTTACTCTTTGCAATTTTTACCTATTAATTATAAAATTTAACTATATTTAAACAGTTCAATTTATACACATAAAATTAGTTACAACTACTACCTCTGTAAGTCAAAAAGCTATACATGGAGGTAAAAAAAATCTGAGTATATGAGGTTTTCTGGAGATGAGCTCTTAAAGGAGCCCTTTTCCAGTAGATCTTCTGAGAAGAAAGTGAAATTTAAAAGATAAGGAGATCTATTCCAAACATAAATCCAACAACAGGACGATGTGGGACGAGGCTCACCAATTTGGTTCAAACTACGTGAGTAAAAGAAACACATTGATACCCCTTTCAAGTTCCTAGAATAGTTTACCTGAATGTGTCACACGAAAAGGTAAAATTCTCACTAAAGAGTTATGCATAAAGTATGAGTACATTTTAGCAGCAGTTCACATATAAGCACAGTAGCACAGCAGCCAGGTCAGCGATATAATTCATTGGCTCATGGTTGATTCAGGCCACTACTGTCATTACTTTTTTTCATTCATTTTACTTTATTCTTCTCAATGTTAAATGATTAATTATAAAATTTAACAATGGAAAATCCAGGATGGAAAGTAACAATATTATTAAAAGGATAGTTGCTACTCACCATAGAGTGGAGATGCTGAGTCGCAGATAAGCACAACAACAAAAACTGTCAGAAAATGAGCTTACAGCCAACGAGGCCTTTGTCAAAAATAGACACACACACACACACACACACACACACACACACACACACGATCACAATCTCTGGCAGCTGAAGTCAGACTAAAAGCAACAGCACATGATGGTAGAGGCTACCAGGTGCGGGTAAGGAGGTGGCTGGGGGAGGGACGGCGAGGGATAGCAGAGTAGGACAGTAAAGTGCTGCTACTGGTAGCATGCAGAAATGAGATGCAGAGAGGGTATGGCAGCTAGGTGCAGTCAAGAGGTTAGATCGTGGGGAAGGCAAAGGGATTTTCTGGGGAGGGGATTAGAAGAACACAGAACAGGACAGAGGTAAAAAGAATGGGTGCATTGCTGGAAAGAGGGTTTTGTGGTGCTGGAATGGGAACAGGGAAGAGGCTAGATGGATAAGGAAAATGACTAATGAAGGTTGAAACCAGGGGGGGTTATGTGAATGTAGGATATATTGCAGGGAGAGTTCCCACCAGCGCAGTTCGAAAAGCTGATGTTGGTGGGAATGTTCCAGATGGCACAGGCTGTGAAACAGTCATTGAAATGAAGAACGTAGTGTTGTTTGGCGAGCTTAGCATCGCAGAGGTCCAGTTTTTTCTCGGCCACAGTTTGTCGGAGGCCATATGTGGGCGGACAGCTTGATGGTTGTCATGCCAATGTAAAATGCAGCACAGCGGTTGCAGCTTAGCTTGCAGATCACATGACTGGTTTCACAGGTAGCCCTGCCTTTGATGGGACACATGAGGTTTGTGACTGGACTGGAGTAGGTGATGGTGGGAGGATGTATGGGACAGGTATTGCATCTTGGTCAACTACAGGGATATGAGCCATGAAGCAAGGAATTGAGTAGCAAGCAATGGACGAGGATATTGTTCAGGTTCAGTGGGTGGAGGAACACCACTGTCAGATGGGTGGGAAGGATACTGTGTAGGACATACCTCATTTCAGGGAACAATGAGAGGAAGTCAGAACCCTGGCAGGGAATGTAATTCAGTTGCTACACTCCTGGCTGGTACTGAGTCACAAGGGGAATGCTCTTCCATAACCAGAAGGTGTGACTTTGGGAGGTGGTGGGTGGCTGGAAAGGTAAGGCATGGGAGATCTGTTTTCGCACAAGGTTGGAAGGGTAATTATGGTCTGTAAAGGGTTCAGTGAGACCCTTGGTATATTTCAAGAGGGACCGCTTGTCACTGCAGATGTGATGGCCATGGGGGCTAGGCTGTTTGAAAGGGATTTCTTGGTATGGAGTGGATGGTAGCTAATGAAGTAGAGGTATTGTTGGTGGTTGGTAAGTTTGAGATGGGCAGAGGTACTGATGTAGCCACCTTTGAGGTGGAGGTCAACATCGAGGAAGGTGGCTTGTTGGGTTGAGTCGGACCAGGTGAGGCAAATGGGGGAGAAGCTGTGGCAGTTCTGGAGGAATGTGGGTAGGGAGTCCTCACTCTCGAACCAGATCACAAAGATGTCATCAATAAATCTGAACCAGGTAAGGGGTAGGGATTCTGGGTGCATGGGAAGGGGTCCTCTATATGGCCCATGAATTGGTTGGCATAGGATGGTGCCATGCAGCTAGCCATAGTCATACCCCAGATTTGTTTGTAGGTAACACCTTCAATGGAGAAGTAATTGTGGGTGAGGATATAGTTGATCATGGCAACTAAGAATGAGGTGGTTGGTTTTGAATCTGCCAGGCATTGGCAAAGGTAGTGTTCACTAATTGTTAAGGCCATGGGCATTAGGGATATTAGTGTAAAGGGAGGCGGTAGCAATAGTGACGAGCAGTGCACCATGTGGTAAAGGAACAGGAACTGTGGAGGGTCAGTGAAGGAAACAATTGGCATCTTTTACTTATTATTATTTAAATATATTTAAAAAGTTCATGAATATAACAGAGGGAAACATTCCACGTGGGCAAAATATATCTAAAAACAAAGATGACGTGACTTACCAAACGAAAGCGCTGGCATGTTGATAGACACACAATTAAACACAAACATACGCACAAAATTCAAGCTTTCGCAACCAACGGTTGCTTCATCAGGAAAGAGGGAAGGAGAGGGAAAGACAAAAGGATGTGGGTTTTAAGGGAGAGGGTAAGGAGTCATTCCAATCCCGGGACCCTCTCCCTTAAAAGCCACATCCTTTCACCTTTCCCTATCCTTCCCTCTTTCCTGATGAAGCAATCGTTGGTTGCGAAAGCTTGAATTTTGTGTGTATGTTTGTGTTTATTTGTGTGTCTATCAACATGCCAGCGCTTTTGTTTGGTAAGTCACATCATCTTTGTTTATAGATATATTTAAAAAGTTCAATTTACATGCAAAAAAATTAATATAGACAATTTAGTTACAATTACTACCATTGTAAATCAAGAAGGCTAAAGCCCACCATATTTTAATAACTTGGTAAAAATTTGTAAAAATTGTCACTGATGCAGATATTTCTGCACACAACAACATTTCATTATACTATATACAGTCTCAATCCTAACACCCACAGTTTTATATAGTGGGATGTTCCTGTACTCCAGACCTTACTATTATAGTCTTCTCTCCTCCTTTCTTTGGTAGACTCTCATCCGCATGATTAATGCCTTATTTCTCTATCAGTTTCTCATAATTTTCATTCAACACAATCTTGCCCTGGGTCTCTGGTAGTTCACTTCACCTTGCTGTTGAGCGATATTTGGATCATTACGAATAAACAACCAGTACTCACTGTGTTGCAAACAATACTTCCGATTACCCTCCTCCACCCCTCCCCCCCCCCCCCCCAACACACTCTTCCTTTTTTGTTAGTTGATTAGTCCTCTTAATAAGAATCTCAATTAGTGATCTATTGTCGTACTGTTCTTTTGGTGACAACTATCACATAAGTATTTCACAATGCAGTAACTGGTTTTGACCATCCAGTGGACAACGTCAGACTAAAAGTACATGGTGAGGGATGATGTGAGAGTCCCTTTTCATTATCAATGTAAGTAAATATTTATGTTTACTCTTTCGATAATCACTGGCTCATTGAAACTAGTCACTGGATTATGCAATGCTGATGATATTGTTTCCACAAAAAATGAAAGAAGATAATCAATTAAATCAATCGCATAACATCCATTGACAAATTGTCATTTTTCCCAAATATTGTCATATTTCCACAAATCTCTACTGTTTACACAGATACTATTCCTTTTGATTTTCCAAAAGAAACCTATTACATACAATAATATTTGATATTGTTCATTAATATTTTTGTTTACACAGAATGCTAAAATTTGATGGCACTAATTGTCCATATGTTTGCATTCCAGTAGTCTTTATTTGTTCAAGATAATAACAATAATAGCAAATTTAGCAAGTAAAAAATCTGCCCAACCAGTAATTATAGAGGTAACAAACAAAATTCGTAATTACCTTCCTTTGGTCTCCGCCATTCAAATTCCAGAACAACATCAGTGTGTCCAACAAAAGTGTGAACAGGGGTTGACGGGTTTGATATTTTCCACAACAAAAGACTGTTTTCTCCTCTTCGTAACTGAGGAACGACAACTGTAACCATACCTTCGCCAAACGGCTAGAGAAAACAGGCCAGACTTGAAGTGACATACACATGTGGTATACATTTTAAACATTATGTGTAGTGCAATAATTTACATCTCTATGTCATGGCACACTACATATGTTACTGCAAAGTCCCGGGTGACAGACAAATAAAGAAAGAAGTAGAGTTGACTATTCAGCATAACACACACACGCACACACACACACACACACACACACACACACACACACACACACACACACACACACACACACACACACGGAGCTACATTTTCCTGGTGCTGCAGCTAGCTCTTTGGGGCATCATCGGAAAACTTAGCAATGATTTAAATTTTGTTTATTTGCTTGTAAACAGCACATTGCCTTAACTGCATGGTATGTGGTTCACTTAACTCTTTTTCATTATTTACTGTCTGCTACAACACACATGAAGCAAACAATCTATAAAATGAAACTGACACCAAAAATAAAAAGACAAAGCTTCGACTTTGCAGAAAACAGGAAGAACTGATGCAAACAAAAGGTGACACAGATGTTATGTTTCTCAAAAATATGTTCTTTTCTCCAAGAAAAGATAAGCAAAAGTTGAAGTAGTTGGAGCTATTATTCTTTCTTCTCAATCCTTTCCAATATCAGAACATCTAATTAAGAAGTTTGACATTTGTGTTATGTTTTGCTTACGTTTGTGTTTACTAATATGCTTCCTCTGCAGCTTCTAACTTCTCAAGGAATGAAATCTCATCTGTTTCCAACATTCCGGTGTTAATATACCACCTGTTGGCTTTTTTAAGTTTCCTCTTGGTAATATGTTGTTTCTCCCTTTAACTATAACCCTGGGTGAATCACATACTAAATCTGATAATAGTCCACACATCTTATTTTAAATGTTTGCAGGTATGCACGTACATCTGATTCTAAACCTAATATCTGTGACACATTTTGCTCAATTAAAAACTGGTAGTTAGTTGAGAGGGGGGGGGATGCAGGAGAGGGGGGGGGGGATACATAAAATTAAAGCATATCAATAGTTACATGAGTTACACTCCTGGAAATTGAAATAAGAACACCGTGAATTCATTGTCCCAGGAAGGGGAAACTTTATTGACACATTCCTGGGGTCAGATACATCACATGATCACACTGACAGAACCACAGGCACATAGACACAGGCAACAGAGCATGCACAATGTCGGCACTAGTACAGTGTATATCCACCTTTCGCAGCAATGCAGGCTGCTATTCTCCCATGGAGATGATCGTAGAGATGCTGGATGTAGTCCTGTGGAACGACTTGCCATGCCATTTCCACCTGGCGCCTCAGTTGGACCAGCGTTCATGCTGGACGTGCAGACCGCGTGAAACGACGCTTCATCCAGTCCCAAACGTGCTCAATGGGGGACAGATCCGGAGATCTTGCTGGCCAGGGTAGTTGACTGACACCTTCTAGAGCACGTTAGGTGGCACGGGATACATGCGGACGTGCATTGTCCTGTTGGAACAGCAAGTTCCCTTGCCGGTCTAGAAATGGTAGAACGATGGGTTCGATGACGGTTTGGATGTACCGTGCACTATTCAGTGTCCCCTCGACGATCACCAGTGGTGTACGGCCAGTGTAGGAGATCGCTCCCCACACCATGATGCCGGGTGTTGGCCCTGTGTGCCTCGGTTGTATGCAGTCCTGATTGTGGCGCTCACCTGCACGGCGCCAAACACGCATACGACCATCATTGGCACCAAGGCAGAAGCGACTCTCATCGCTGAAGACGACACGTCTCCATTCGTCCCTCCATTCACGCCTGTCACGACACCACTGGAGGCGGGCTGCACGATGTTGGGGCGTGAGCGGAAGACGGCCTAACGGTGTGCGGGACCGTAGCCCAGCTTCATGGAGACGGTTGCGAATGGTCCTCGCCGATACCCCAGGAGCAACAGTGTCCCTAATTTGCTGGGAAGTGGCGGTGCGGTCCCCTACGGCACTGCGTAGGATCCTACGGTCTTGGCGTGCATCCGTGCGTCGCTGCGGTCCGGTCCCAGGTCGACGGGCACGTGCACCTTCCGCCGACCACTGTCGATGTACTGTGGAGACCTCACGCCCCACGTGTTGAGCAATTCGGCGGTACGTCCACCCGGCCTTCCGCATGCCCACTATACGCCCTCGCTCAAAGTCCATCAACTGCACATACGGTTCACGTCCACGCTGTCGCAGCATGCTACCAGTGTTAAAGACTGCGATGGAGCTCCGTATACCACGGCAAACTGGCTGACACTGACGGCGGCAGTGCACAAATGCTGCACAGCTAGCGCCATTCGACGGCCAACACCGCAGTTCCTGGTGTGTCCGCTGTGCCGTGCGTGTGATCATTGCTTGTACAGCCCTCTCGCAGTGTCCGGAGCAAGTATGGTGGGTCTGACACACCGGTGTCAATGTGTTCTTTTTTCCATTTCCAGGAGTGTATATTAAAAGGCTAGTATGTTATATCTCATTAATTTTAAGCCAGTATGTAAATCGACTTGTGTTCCACAACATACCAATAAAAATCGTGCAAATGATCTAGGAGGGAGGAAGGCCGGGGAGGGGGGGGGGGGGGGGTGAGGGGGGCACGTGGCAAAGGAAGAGAGAGAGAGAGAGAGAGAGAGAGAGAGAGAGAGAGAGAATGAGTATTTAAGCTTCACTTACAACCCTGGGGCTGTGGTTGTCTTAAGCACTTTTATATATCAATTCTGTTGGCGGTTTCACAAATGAGAACACAATCTGCCTAGAGTATTACTGGAATTACTCATCTCAAAATACTGTAGAATTTCAGATGCAAGTAAACAGAAAACAGCTTCTTGAGAGTGTTACTCACTTGGAATCATGAAAGAGCATCTGCGTGATTTGGAAGGACTAGACAATGATAAGGTGAAAATTTTTAGACATCCTCATCACAAAAGCAGGTTATCACAGTCTGGAATCCTGGCTGGCAGTAATTACCAAGTATTTTCATCAATTTGTAACAATAGCTAGAATACATTCAAAGAGAGGAGCAGAACAAAAACAACTGATTGTAATCTATATCCTTTAAGAAACAGTGAAGATAATAAAACTCCCACAAAGAGAGAAAACCATTTCTCTGCCCCTTGGTCAACCCACCTCAAATGACTTCATCCCATATGTGTCATTGGCTTAAGTGTCTTTCTTTGTAAACTGTGGAAAGTCCAAGTTAGAATACCAACAATATTATGAAGAGGACAGATTACTAATGACCATAAAGATGACAATTTGAGTTGCAGACAGGCATAACAAAAAGACTGTTACATCCTGAACCTTCAGCCAAAGCCTTCTTCAGAAAAGAAAAGAAAGAGAGAAGAAAACACAGTTACACAATCAAGCACATCTCACACATACATGACTGCTCTCTCTGGCCACTGCGGCCAGAATGCAATGGTCATTTTGAATGGAAGCAGCAATCTGGAGTGGGGCAGGGAAGGGAGACGGATAGCAGGGTATGGGTTGGGGGAAAGGAATCAGCACTTACTGACAGAGCGTGCAGGTACTAGTTGGTGGCCAGACAAGGCTGCCTGTGTGGGATTGAGAGGCTCTGCGGGAGGAAGGGGAGATGGAATGGAAAAGGAGAGCAGCAGAGAGGGAAAAAGACTTATGGCACTGGAAGAGTGTGGAGCACAATGAGAGTGGGAAAAGTGATTTGGAAGAAGGTGATGGGACAGAGGGGATGGAAAGTGTGGGGTGGAGGATATGGGGACAGTAGGTTATCTTGTTTGAGGCCAGGATGATTTCAGCAGCAGAGAACGTGACGTAAGGATAACTCTCATCGGTGCAGTTCGGAGAAGCTTGTGGTGGAGGGGAGGATCCAAATGGCCCAGGGTTGTTAAGTAGCCACTGAAATCAAGCATGCTATGTTTAGCTGAATGTTATGCCACAGATTGGTCCAGTTTGCTCTTGGCCACAGATTGGCAGTTGCCCTTCATCCTGATAGACATCATCTAGCTGGTAGTCATACCAATACAGAAGGCTGTGCAATGACATGGGTGCTTTCACAGGTGGCCCGGCCTCTGATGGAATAGGATAACCCTGTGACACAACTGTAATAGGAAGTTTTGGGTGGGTGAATTGGGCAGGTCTTGAACCTGGGTCTTCCACAAAGATATGAGCCCTGTGTCAAGGGAGCGGGTTGGGAATGGAATAGGGATGGATTAGGATGTTGCGGAGGTTGGGTGGACAATGGAACACCACTTTAGGAGGAGTTGGAAGGATCTTTGGTACTGCATGATGAACAGGTAGCTGGTTCTCCCACCACCCAAGAACCAGCTACAAAGGACCTCCCCCTTCGTAACTCAATACAACCCCAGACTGGAACAACTGAATCATATCCCTTTGTCAAGCTTTGATTATCTATCATCATGCCCTGAAATGAGGGACTTCCTGCCCAAAGAGCCTCCCACACCTCCTAAACTGGTGTTCCATCACCCACCCAACTTTCACAATGTCCTACTCCATTCCTAAGCCCCTCTCAATTCCAACCTCTTGCCACAGGGATCATAACCCATGGGAGACCCACATGCGAGATCTGCCCAATCTACCCACCCAGAACTTCCTATTCCAGTCCACTCACAGGGTTACTATACTTGACTAGAGGCCGAGTCACCAGTGAAAGTTGCCTTGTTATATACTAGCTCCGCTGCAATCACTGCACAGCATTTTATATAGGCGCAATTACCAACCAGCAGTCCACCATGATGAATGGCCACTAAAAAAACTGTGGTCAAGAGCAGAGTGGACCATCCTGCAGTACAACATGCAGCTGAACATAGTATGCTTGATTTCAATGGCTGTCCCGTGACCTGGGCCATTTGGCTCCTCCCCTCCTCCACCAGGTTCTCTGAAGTGTGTAGATAGAGTTATCCTTGCAACACATTCTCTGTTCCCTAAATCATCCTGGCCTCAACCAAGGCCTACCATCCCCATACTCTCCACCCAACAGTTCCCAGCCCCTCTGTCCTATCACCACCTCTGACTTCAGAACGCTCACCATCGTTGTACTCCAGTCTCTGCCAATGCCACCAGTTTTTTTCCCCTCTCTGCTGCTCTCTTTTTCACTTCCCTGCCCCCCCCCCCCCCTTCCACCCACACAGCCTCTCAATGCCGCACAGGCAGCCTTGGCTGGCCACCATCTAGAATCTGCATGCTCTGTCAGGCTGTGCTGACTCCTCTCCACCCACCCGTAGCCTGCTATCCCTTCCCACCCTCCAGATTATCGCTTCCGCTCAACACAACATCATCACACTCAGGCCACAGTAACGAGAGAGTGCAGTAATGTACGCACATGGTGCACTTGCTTGCATGAATGTGTGTGTGACTTTTTTTTTCTTTTCCGAACAAGGCTTTGGCCAGAAGCTCAGTGTCTAACAGTCTTTTCGTTGTGCCTGTCTGCAACTCAATGTGCCATCTTTATGGTGAATAGCAATCTGTCCTTTTCTTTCTTTTTATTGTGATAAGAGGTGTGAGGGAACTAGCAATCATCAAATGAATATTTTTCTATCTCTGTCAAACAGCAATGTTGATGCGGACTCTAACCATGATGGCGTAGATACAACTAGTGTGATGCCTCATTCAGAGCACTCAAAAGTGTCTGTCTTAAGGGGACATGTATGTGAATAACTGCAAATAACTGATATTTTTAGTTTTTATCTTAAAAAAATTATCTGTAGTTTTTGAACACGAAAAAGTTTACTTCCAGGAAAATGGACCACAAAAAGTACCAAAATTAGAGGAATTTAAAAGTTGCTGCATGCACCACAATGTCCCCATGGCACACAGTCAGCTAGCTCTGTTAAAAATAAAGTTTTGCTCTCACTTGTTTCGTTTTTATGACTTTTTAGCCCCTTAAGTTCGCATATCTGTGGAAGCTTTACAGTTGCTTATCTTTTGTTTATACAGAGACTTTAGTCGTTGTTTGCTGTGTTTGGCATGAATATTTTGTTTAGAGTGAAGTAATTGTGTGTGTGAGTTTCTTATTGTGTGCATAAGTTTCTTATTCCACTTGAAAGCAAAGGGAAGAATTAAGAAGTTCAGTGTTAAACAACACAAATTTTATGGAAATCGGTTCACCAAACGGATTAACTCTGCTAATACTGAAATACAATGTGATACAACACTTGAATGAGGTTCCATTCCTCCAAGTGCTTCACAGCTAAAACTGAAATATTTGGACAATGGGCCTGAGAGTATTAATGCTGATAATATAGAGATGTCAACTATTGATTCAGGTCCTGTTATTGTTGAACTTTCTGTGCTGTCTGAACTAATAGATAAAGCTTTGCAGTGTAAGGAAGGTGGCAATAGTGGTGTGAAGGTAGGTGCATAAATACATACTAGAAGAGGTTGTGTGTCAAATTTAAGAATTGTTTGTAATTTTTGTGATTTAAGGGAATGTGGCGTAACTAAACATTAATAACTAAATATTAAACTTGCTTATGCTATGAGGTGTATAGGCAAAGGGTACAGAAGTGCAAAAAATCTCTGTGCTCTTATGGACTTACTTCCCCCTACAAGGTTTGACAGGTAGAATAAAAGTATTCTACAGACTTAGGAGTAGCAAATGATAGAATGAAAAATGCTGTTCAAGAAAGTGTAGACATGAATGACAGAAATATATGTATGTCTGCAGCCCTGGATGCATCCTGGCAATGAAGAGGCCATAGTTCCCTAAATGGTGTAATGACCATGGCTGCACTAGAGGAACTAAAAATCATAAATGTTTGATTAATTTTATGGTTATAATGGAGGGATGGAATCTGAAAGTGTTGTGAAGATATTTCACCGGTCAGTGGAGAAATATGGTGTGATGTATACCTCTTACCTAGGAGATGGGAGACTCAGAAGTGTACCAAAAAGTTTGTGAATCCAAACCTTATGCTGACACTAAAACTGAAAAAAATGGAATGTGTTGGACATGCCCAGAAAAGTTTAGGTACAAGATTGAGAAACCTGAAGAGGAATTTGAAGGGAAAGCAATTAGCTGGTGGTCAGCTTACAGACGAAGAAATAGACATGTTGCAGTATTATTATGGAAAAGCCATAAGACAAAATAAATATGACCTTAAGGGAATGAAAAGGCAGTGCAGGCTACTTTCTTTCACAAATCCTCCACAGATAACAACCCATGTCATTTGCTCTGCCCACCTGGCACTGATTCATGGTGTGGCTACCAGAGGGCTGTTACTCAAGGTGAGACCTACAACTATAAACATTATTTGTCATTTGCTATAATGGAAGTTATAAAACCTATATATAGGGATCTTAGTGACACAACATTATTAGAGAAATGTTTACATGGTAGGACTCAAAATCCAAATGAAAGTTTCAAAAATTTTATATGGGAACAGATACCAAAAACTGTTCTTGTAGAACTAAATACTTTGAAAATAGGTGTACTAGATGCCGTTCTATGTTTCAATGACAGTGCAGTGTCAAGGCTTAATGTTATGGAACTGATGGGAAAGCCTGGTAGACTAAATATGCATAGAGCTCTAATAGCCACTGACCGAAGGAGACTCTTCAAGGCACAAAAATCAGTGTTGGAAGCCACCAAGGAAGCAAGAATATGAAGAAGTGTGAAAAAGAGAAGGGACAGAGAACAACACAGGAAACAAGGTGAATGTGGACCGGGGAAGCATTAGTGCCATGCAAGTTTAATAGAAAAAACAAGTTTTTTCTTTAACTTGAATTTCCCAAAAGTTAAATTATTTCATATTCTGGAATGCTCTGGCTATAAACTATTAAAGATAGGAAGCTGAAATTTTGTTTACTGTCTTAAAACATGCTTAACTAAAAAGTAGACAACTCTTGTGACTTAACTTCAAAAATAAAATGCTTTTTTGAAGAAAAACCCTGAATTCATTTCCAACATTTCTGATAATCATACTCAAAATTATTTAGTACCATAATTTATGACAGTATCATGTTTTCAGTAGTCTGCTTTAAAGATAATAATGTAAAGAACTTACAGGAAAAAATAAACTTTCTACTTTGTTTGTATTTTGAGTAATGTGTACCTATGATGTACACAAATAATTAGCATGGTTTATTTCACTTGCAACAAAAAATACTATTAAAAAAGTGTCAGCTAAAGCTGTGGTTCATACATAAAAATGTTTGCAAAAGATGTCTTAAAAGATGGTAAGTATTATATAGACTTACAAATTTTATTCTTTGAGTTACACTGTTTAGAAAACTGACAATTTTTTCAAAGTTTCCACTGGTATTCACGGACCAGTCCGCTTAAGCAGGTATTATGAGTTAAACTGGTTGTCAGCCACACTGCAAAATACAGGGAGTATCTTACATTTCGCAAAGCTTTCAATGTGTGCCAACAACTGTCAGGTTACTAAGACCTAACTCATTTATAGTATCTTTGGACATTGTGTAGATTGTTTCCTTAAGTATGTAGTGAATTAGGATTCCTTTTATGTTTTCTATTTCACTCATTAATTCTGATGCGTATTTGCTGAAATATTATGGATTTGTTTGTCTCAACCTTTGCGTAGATTTCAATGGATGTCAATAACTTATTCTATTATCAAATGTTGGACTGGTCTCTAAGAATCTACGTAAAATGGTGGAATAAAGAGATGATCAAATCAAAAGTGCCATTTTAATAAAAATCATTCTGGTATTTGCAATTTTAAAAGAAGCCTTTCTGGTATTTGCCATTTTAAAAGAAGCCATTCTCATATTTGCCATTTTAAAATAAACTATTCTGGTACTTTCCGTTTTAAAAGAAGTCATTCTGGTATTTGCCTTTTGTAATTCAGAGAAATCATACTTACTTAACCGGCAGTGAGGGAGCTTGCAGATCATTTCCTGGGAATTCTACTTGTTGCAAGTCTTCCCATAGTCCATCCTCCCATTTTGTGCTTGATTGGTCTGCCCATGGGTGCTTTTCATCTAGCGTTCCTATCAACATTACTCCTGGAATAGCATCATCTGTCATTATTGCAACATGTCCAGCCCATTTTAGTCACCTAATTTTGCTTTTTGTAGAACATCAGGCAGATTCATCACACCATTTTCCTCAATTTTTTTTTTCTTCCTTCTTTGGCCCAAAATTCTTTACCATGATCTTTTTCTCAAACACAATCAGTTTTTCTCTATCACTCTTGCTGGTATTCAATGTTATTATGCCAGATAACAGCATTGTGGCAATTATTGTATTATGTACTGTTATTTTAACTTTTGTTGAGATTACCCTTGATTTCATGATATGTTTTAGGCACTTATACAATGTGAAAGCATTAACAATTTCTTGGTTTGCTTTTAGCTGGATGTTACTTCTCTGGCTGAATTATGATCCCAAGTATTTAAAGTTCCCAACTACCTTAAACTTCATCTCTTCAATTTGTAAATCCTCAGTCATGTTGCAGTTCATCCTTCTGCTTGGTTCCATCCTTTCTATCTTTTCTGAGTTGATTCTCAAGCCCACATCACTTGCACTACTGCTGGGTCCTTCACTGTTTTTACCATTTCTTTTTCTGACTCCGATATAGCTAGAAATCATATACTGAGGTGATAAAAGTCATGTGATACCTCCTACTATCGTGTTGGACCTCCTTTTGCCTGGCATACTGCAGCAACTCAATGTAGCATGGACTCAACAAGGCCACTGCAGAAATATTGATCCATGCTGCCTTTGTAGTCATCCATAGCTGTGAAAGTGCTGCTGGTGTAGACTTTGTGTAGCAAGTGACCTCTCGATTATGTCCCATAAATGTTTCATGGGATTCATGTCAGGCACATGCGTTGTCCAGAATGTTCTTCAAACCAAATGCAAACAATTGTGGCCCAAAGACATGGCAAGTGTCGTCCATAAAAAATGCATCATTTTTTGAGAACATGTCGTTCACAAATGGCTGCAAATGGTCTCCCAGTACCCCAACATAACCATTTCCAGTCAATGATTGGTTCAGTTGGACCACAGGACCCAGCCCATTCCATGTAAACACGGCATACACAATTATGGAGCCATCACAAGTTCGCACAGTGCCTTGTTGACAACTTGGGTTCACAGCTTTGTGGGGTCTGGACTCCACTCGGACCCTACCATCAGTTCTTATGAACTGAAATCAGGACTCATCAGATCAGGCCACAGTCTTCCATTTGTCTAGGGTCCGACCAATTTGGTCATGAGCTCAGGAGAAGTGTTGCAAGCACTGTTGTGCCATTAGCAAAGGCACTCATGTCAGTTGTCAGCTGCCATAGTCCATTAATGCCAAATTTCACCACACCGTCTTTAATGGTACATTCGTCATACATCCCACATTGATTTCTGCAGTTATTTCATGCATTGTCATTTGTCTGTTAGCACTGAAAACTCTACACAAAAGGCATTCTTGGCATTCGTGGCACACTTCTGACACTGTGGATCTTGGAATATTGAATTTCCTAACGATGTCCAAAATGGACTGTCCTGTGCATCTAGCTTCAACTATCATTCCATGTCCAAAGTCTGTAAATTTCCATCAGGTGGCCATAATCACATCAGAAACCTTTTCACAGGGATCACTTGAGTACAATCCACTGCCCTTTTATGCCTCTTATAAGTGCACATTGTTATCCCATGACTTTTGTCACCTCTGTGTAGAAAAAAATTCCTGGTAGGAATTTGCATTATCATCCCCCAAAATGTCAATCTAGGGTCTAAACAAATGCATCATGATAACTAGTATCAGACCAATAAATCAGCTAATATAGCTGACACTGCTCTGGCACATTAATAAAAACTAGTAAATTAGGTAAATTAAATTTGTAAGTATAAACTTACTGTGTACCGGGCTCGCCATACAGGTGAAGAGGTTGTCAAAATATTTTCAGCTCTTCTAGGATTTGTAATATCAAAAAATTTCACAGTGCAGTCCTGGCTGGATGTGGCAAGTTGATTTTCATGATTGGGGCTCCAATCCAAACCATGTATCTACAAAAACAATGGCTATTAGAAAAACAGATTAGAATGGACTGAAAAATTTAACCCGATGCTTCAATTATGAGAAAAGAAACCTTTGATAAATGAGCAGCAATGTACTGTACAGGTGCTGTTCCTTTTCTTTGGTCCCATAACTTGACATCTCCGTCATGTGCAGTAGCAAGGAGATATCTGGACAGACGATTCCATCTCACTTGTGATGCCCCCGCTGAAACATGTTATTACCCAATTAAACTACTATTTTCACATAACTTACAATAGACAGTTAGTACCATCACATGAGCTACACAACCAACAATGTCAGAGGAGGGAGGGAGGGAGGGAAGGATGGTGGTGGTGGTGGTGGTGTGTGTGTGTGTGTGTGTGTGTGTGTGTGTGTGAGAGAGAGAGAGAGAGAGAGAGAGAGAGAGAGAGAGAGAGATAATTGCATCCTATGTAATATCTGAAATACATTAAAAAATGGCTTGCAGGGAATTAATGTAGAAGTAGCTGCAGAATACACAAAGTTTTAAAAGTGTGAGCAAATGTGCAAACCAAAGTAAGGAAGAAGGGGGCAGGGGGTATAGATTTCAACCCAATTTGTCACATAAACAGCAAATTTCCCAAGTACCAGCTCCAATAAGAACAGAGATATGGGCAAAAATTTGTCTGGATGACAGACATGTTGTAGGAGTAGTATCGGCCTGCTTCATCAATGTGTTTTATGTTTTGTGGTTGGGCAAGGCTGAGATGGACAGAGGAAGGGATGGTCAGAGAGAGGGAGCAGGAGGCTATGGATGGGGAGAGGGGGCAGGAGGAGATGGAATGAGAGTTGGGGGCAAGGGGGGAAGGACAGAGAGCAGCGGGATAGAGTATGGGCAAAGAGATGTGGGTCAAAGGATATGGGAGGAGGAGGAGATGGAGAGGGAAGAGGGGCAAATGGATGGAGATGGAAGGAGGAGATGGACTGGAAAGTGGAGTAAATAGGCAGAGATGGGAGGAGGAGATGGAGATTGAGATGAAGATGGACATGGACATGGACATGGAGAGAGAGGGAGCCATGGAGGCGGAAAGGTAGGGGGAGGGGGAGGGGGAGGGGGAGGAGTTGATGGGGTGAAGGACAGAGAAGGTGGGTAGGAGATAAGCAGAGAGAGGGGGGGGGGGGAGGATAGAATGGGCAGGAGGAGATGGATAAATAGATGATGAGGACAATGATGATGATATTTGTTTTGCGGGACACTCAACTGCGTGGTCATTTGCACCTGTATAAATGCCCAATATTTTCACTGTTCAGTCTCACCACTAACCCGAATGATGAGGGCAACACAAACATCCAGACCCAGGATGGAGAAAATCCCCAACCCAGCCGGGAATCGAACCCAGGACCCCCTGATCGAGAGACAGCAACTCAAGCCACTAGATCATGAACTGCGCGCGTGTACAAATAGAGGTGGGAGGACAAGGTAGACGGAGATAGGAGGAGGAAGAGGTGGACACAGAGAAAGGGGAGGAGGTGTGTGCAATATTATTGTTGAACACATATGGGAGCGAATGTGTGTGTGTGTGTGTGTGTGTGTGTGTGTGTGTGTGTGTGTGTGTGTGTTTTTTTTTTTTTTTTTTTTTTTTTTTTTTTTTTTTTTTTTTTTTTTTTTTTTTACAGAGTGAGAGAGAGAGAGTATTGCTCAACATACTTAAAAATCTCTCTCACTGTGTTGACCTTGGGACGAGATTAGCAGCATATTTTCATTCAATAATGTCTTATGGCATAATCTTCTGGAGCATTGCAGATACGGTCAGAAATGTATTTAATCTAAAAAGGAATGCAGTAACATTATGTACGAACATCTTTCACAAAACTCCTCAGGGCTTCAGAATTCTTACACTTACATGGCAAAACATAATGGTATTTGTTGTTAATACTGAGAGTGAACCGAGGATGAACTGAGCAAACAAAAACCACAACACTACAAGTAAAAATAATGTCTATAGACAGCATGAGTTACTACCACCCCCCCCCCCTCTTCCCCACGAACCATGGAGCTTGCCGTTGGTGGGGAGGCTTGCGTGCCTCAGCGATACAGATAGCCATACCATAGGTGCAACCACAACGGAGGAGTATCTGTTGAGAGGCCAGACAAATTTGTGGTTCCTGAAGAGGGGCAGAAGTCTTTTCTGTAGTTGCAGGGGCAACAGTCTGGGTGATTGACTGATCTGGCCTTGTAACACTAACCAAAATGGCCTTGCTGTGCTGGTGCTGTGAATGGGTGAAAGCAAGGGGAAAACACAGCCATAATTTTTCCCGAGGGCATGCAGCTTTGTTGTATGGTTAAATGATGATGGCATCCTCTTAGGTAAAATGTTCCGGAGGTAAAATAATCCCCTGTTTGGATCTCCGGGCGGGACTACTTAGAAGGATGTTGTTATCAGGAGAAAGAAAACTGGCATTCTACGGATCAGAGCATGGAATGTCAGATACCTAAATCGAGCAGGTAGGTTACAAAATTTAAAAAGGGAAATGGACAAGTTGAAGTTAGATATAGTGGGAATAAGTGAAGTTCGCTGGCAGGAGGAACAAGACTTCTGGTCAGGTGAGTACAGAGTGATAAACACAAAATCAAATAGGGGTAATGCAGGAGTAGGTTTAATAATGAATAGAAAAGTAGGAGCACACGTCAGCTACTACAAACAGCATAATGAATCCCTTATTGTAGCCAAGATAGAAACGAAGCCCACACCTACCACAAGAGTACAAGTTTATATGCCAATTAGCTCCGCCGATGACGGAGGGATTGAATAAATGTATGATGGTACAAAAGAAATTATTCAGATAGTGAAGGGAGATGAAAATTTAATAGTCATGGGGAACTGGAATTTGATAGTAGGAAAGGGGAGAGAAGGAAAATCAGTAGGTGAATACTGAATGGGGGTAAGGAATGAAAGAAGAAGCAACCTAGTAGAATTTTGCTCAGAGCATAACTTAATCATAGCTAACACTTGGTTTAAGAATCATAAAAGAAGGTTGTATACGTGGAAGAGGCCTGTAGACACTGAAACATTTCAGATATATTACATAATGGTAAGACAGAGAGTCAGGAACCCGGTTTTAAATTGTAAGACATTTCCAGGGGCAATTGTGGACTCTGACCACAATCTATTGGTTATGACCTGTAGATTAAAACTGAAGAAACAGCAAAAAGGTGGGAATTTAAGGAGATGGGACCTGGATAAACTGAAAGAATCAGAGCTTGCAGAGAGTTTCAGAGAGAGCATTAGGTAACAATTGACAAGAACAGGAAAAAGAAATACAGTAGAAGAAGAATGGGTAGCTTTGAGAGATGAAATAGTGAAGGCAGCAGAGGATCAAGTAAGTAAAAAGATGAGGGCTAGTAGAAAATCCTTGGGTAAAAGAAGAAATATTGAATTTAATTCATGAAAGGAGGAAATATAAAAATGCAGTAAATGAAGCAGGCAAAAAGGAATACAAACGTCTCAAAAATGAGATCGACAGGAAGTGCAAAATGGCTAAGCAGGGATGGCTAGAGGACAAATGTAGGGATGTAGAGGCTTATCTCACTAGGGGTAAGATAGATACTGCCTACAGGAAAATTAAAGAGACCTTTGGAGAAAAGAGAACCACCTGCATGAATATCAAGATCTGAGTTGGAAAACACAACCTAAGCAAAGAAGGGAACACAGGAAGGTGGAAGAAGTATATAGAGGGTCTATACGTGGGCCGTGTACTTGAGGGAAATGGAAGAGAAAGTAGATGAAGATGAAATGGGAGATATGATACTGCGTGAAGAATTTGACAGAGCACTAAATGACCTAAGTAGAAACAAGCCCCCGGGAGTAGACAACATTCCATTAGAACTACTGATAGCCTTGGGAGAGCCAGTCCTAACAAAACTCTACCATCTGGTGAGCAAGATGTATGAGACAGGCTAAATACCCTCAGACTTCAAGAAGAATATAATAATTCCAATCCCAAAGAAAGCGGGTGTTGACAGGTGTGAAAATTACTGAACTATTAGCTTAATAAGTCACAGCAGCAAAATACTGACACGAATTCTTTACAGAAAAATGGAACAACCAGTAGAAGCCAACCTTGGGGAAGATCAGTTTGGATTCCGCAGAAATTTTGGAACACACAAGGCAATACTGACCCTACGACTTATATAAGAAGATAGATTAAGTAAGAAAAAACCTACATTTACAACATTTGTAGACTTAGAGAAAGCTTTTGACAATGTTCACTGGAATACTACTCTCTTTCAAATTCTGAAAGTGATGGATCTCAAATACAGAGGGCAAAAGCCTATTTACAATTTGTACAGAAATCAGATGGCAGTTATAAGAATTGAGGGGCATGAAAGAGAAGCAGTGGTTGGAAAGGGAGTGAGACAGGGTTGTAGCCTATCCCCAACGTTATTCAATCTGTATATTGAGCAAGCAGTAAAGGAAACAAAAGAAAAATTTGGAGTAGGAATTAAAATCCATGGAGAAGAAATAAAAACTTTGAGGTTTGCTGATGACATTGAAATTCTGTAAGAGACAGCAAAGGACTTGGAAGAGCAGTTGATGGGAACGGACAGTGCTTTGAAAGGAGGATATAAGATGAACAGCAACAGCAGCAAAATGAGGATAATGGTATGTAGTCTAATTAAATCAGGTGATGCAGAGGTAATTAAGATTAGGAAATGAGACACTTAAATTAGTAGACGAGTTTTGCTATTTGGGGAGCAAAATAAATGATGATGGATGAAGTAGAGAGCATATAAAATGTAGAATGGCAATGGCAGGGAAAGTGTTTCTGAAGAAGCGAAATTTGTTAACATCGAGTATAGATTTAAGTGTCAGGAAGTCTTTTCTAAAAGTATTTGTATGGAGTGAAGCCCTGTTAGGATGTAAAACATGGATGCTAAATAATTTAGACAAGAAGAGATTAGAAGCTTTCGAAATGTGGTGCTATAGAAGAATGCTGAAGATCAGGTGGGTAGATCACGTAACTAATGAGGAGGTACTGAATAGAATTGAGGAGAAGGGGAATTTGTGGCACAACTTGACTAGAGGAAGGGATCGTTTGGTACGACATGTTCTGAGGCATCAAGGGATCACCAATTTAGTATTGGAGGGCAGTGTGGGGGATAAAAATCGTAGGGGGAGACCAAGGGATGAAGGAGATTCAATAGGACGTAGGGTGCAGTAGTTACTTGGGATGAAGCAGCTTGCACAGGATAGAGTAGCATGGAGAGCTTCATCAATCCAGTCTCTGGACTGAAGACCACAACAACAACAACAACAACAACTGAATGTCAGAGAGTGGAGATACAACTCACATTTACTAGGTAACAGCTGATATCAACGTTGTGTAGCACTTCTATAAACTCAACCGTTACTTCATCACAGTTAACTAATCAAAAACTTAACAGATAAGTGAAGGTGCACCATAATTGGGAAAACTGGGCTGTTCATTCAGTATTGCCAAAATTTATAAAATTTTAAGTTATATTGTACCAAAATTAATATAAAATAAAATGTATCATATTTTTCTCATTTGTTTCATCAAATATTTGTGTCAAAATTGAAATTATGATATAATAACACAATAACAAAAGTCAGGTGGTGCATTTAGAATTTTTCTGGAGAACCTAGGACATGAAAATCAAGGCTATGCGTATTAAGTAGACTATCACATTTTTCCGCTGTCTATCTTTGTTTATTCTTCAGACCAAGTAATGTCTAGATCATTTTTAATTTGATTTTGTATTTTGACTACCACTGTAGTCTTTCGTGTTTCTCTTTGATGTAGAGAAGGGGTCTGTGATAGGTATTTTTTGCTTATTTTCTTTAACTGTAAAATGTATCATACTGGTATTAGTCAACTATGACTCTCCTCTGTTTGCAAGGAATAATATAACAGTCACAAGAAATACTTACCCACAGCTGATAAAGATAGGGCAGGTCGTCTCTGATCTCTCACATCCCATATGTGAATGAAGGTATCAATTGAACAGCTGGCCAATAAATTGGGATCAAAACGGTGCCAGTTGAGATCACTAATTACTCTTGTGTGAGCACGGAGTGAATGAGTCTGAATAAGATCACCATTACTCCATGACAATATTTCAACTCTCTGGTTGCTCTGTGAATACAAGAATAAAACGGTAATTCTACACATACCAAACATCCAAAAACCACAAATATATACAACACACACACACACACACACACACACACACACACACACACACACACACACACACACCAAGTGGCGGCAGGGGAACACACACAAAAGGATTTAACTTTTACACGCAGCCGGCCAGAGTGGCCGAGCGGTTCTAGGCGCTACAGTCTGGAACCACGAGACCGCTAAGGTCGCAGGTTCGAATCCTGCCTCGGGCATGGATGTGTGTGATGTCCTTAGGGTAGTTAGGTTTACGTAGTTCTAAGTTCTAGGGGACTGATGACCTCAGAAGTTAAGTCCCATAATGCTCAGAGCTATATGAACCTCTTTTTTTTTTTTAAATATACAAGCTATCGGAGCCCGTGGCTCCTCCTTCTGGCAGAAGAGGTGAAGGGGAATGGAGAGGGGTGAAGGAAAAGGGCTGGAGAGGTTTTAGCGAAATGGGAACAGTTTAGAAAAGTCACCCAGAACCCCAGGTTAGTGGAGACTTACTGGATGAGTAGAACAACAATAATATGAAAAAGATAGACTGCCACTAACCACAAAGAGGAGGCAACGAGTGACAGACAGGCACACTGAAAAATAACTGCTATTATTTAGCAATCAGATTAAGTTCTTCATCAGACAAAGGAAACTCAGACAAAATAAAAGACACACACACACACACATATTTCAGCTCACATGGACATGGCCACTTTTGTCACTGGGCAACAATACCCTATTGAGACTGCGTCTGAGGTGAGAAGCTATCTATGCAGGGCTGGGTGGGGGGGAGGAGGAGGGTTTGGGGGTAGGGAAGAGGTGTGTGGGGGAGAGGGGGGAGGGTGAGGCAGGGGTGGGCAAAGAAGCTATTGCTGCCTGTGGGAGAGCATATGGATGTGATAGGAACAGGATAGTGGGCAGCTAGTTGCAGCATCAAAAGGAAGTGCTGGGGAGAGGGGGACAAGAAAGGAGGAATAAAGAAGGGGAAACGAGAATGAATGTGCACTGGCAGGACAGAAGACATGAGTAGGGCTAGAGTGGGAAAGCAGGGAAGTGGACAGGTAGGTGGTGAACAGGGACTAGTGAAGGCTGGGGTCAAGGGGGGTTACAGAAACGACAGATATATTGCAGAGATGGTTCCCACCTAGGCAATACAGCAAATCTGGTACTCATAGGAAGAATACAGAAGGCATGGGCTGTGACATTCTCATTTAAGTTGAGAACTTAGTGCTGAGAGGCATGCTCAGCAAATGGGAGGTCCAGATGTCTCTTGACCACAGTATGGTGGGTCATTCATATGGACAGACAGCTTGTTAGTAGTCATTCTCATGTAGAATGCAGCATTGTGGTCGCAGCTAAGCCGGTAGATCATGAGGCTGCTTTTACAAGTGGCCCTGCCTTTGACCAGATAGGTGATGCCCATGAGAGGACTGGGGGGCAACAGGTTTTACATTGAGGTCAGGGTAAGTGTTGGAGAGAAGGCTCATGAATAGGATGGCATCATGTGGTCGCTCATTGCTGTACCATAGATTTGTTTTTAGGTGTTGTCTTCAAATAAGACATAATTGTGGATGATGATACAACTGGTCATGGTGTACAGGAAACAGGTTCTAAGTTCAGAGTCAGTCGGACTTGGGAAACATATTGTTCATTAGAAGCAAGGAAAGGGCACTGGGGACGTTATTGGGGTGGGAGCTGGCATTGACAACGATGAGCAGTGTGCAGGGTGGTAAAGGAAATGGAAATGTAGAGTGTCAGTACAGGAAACGATCAGTCCTCTTCATGTAAGAGGGTAGGTTGCGTAAAGTATACTGAAGGTGTTGGTCAACAAGGGCAGAGATTCTCTCTGAGGGGGCACAGTAACCAGCCACAATGAGATATCCTTGGTGATTGGGTTTATGTGTGTTAGGAAGCATGTAGATATAGAAGATAGGAGTGTGAGAAATGGTGGGGCTGAGGAGAGAGAGATACTCAGGGGAGTTGATCTGGAATGGACCTAGGTATTTAAGGAGGGATTGGAGATATTACTAGATATCTGGAATGGGGCCAGTGTGGCAGGGACTGTAGATGGATGTATCTGACAGCTGATGGAGTCCATCTGCCTGGTAATCGCTATTTCGTAGTCACAGTTGTGGAGCCCTTGTCAGCAGGTAGGATTATAAGGTTAGGATCAGCTTTTATAGGGTGGATTGCTGTTCTTTCAGCAGATAAGAGATTGGTTTCCATGTCAAGAGATTTGAGGAATGATGTGAAACAAGGTTTGAGATTAGGAAATTCTGGAAAGTTAACAAGGGATGATCTGGGTGCAGTACTGGTTTTGAATTGAGTCTGATTGGTTTGTTGGTTTGGATAGTGATGAAAAAGTGTTTCCACTACAGAGTGTGAGAGAAGGAGAGAAGGTCTTTATCATGTCCATTATGACTGAATCTGAGAGTGGGACAAAGTATAATGCCTTTAGAAAGGACAAGTACTTCTGTGAGAATGAGGTTTTTGGAGGAGAGGTTCATGATTGTGTTGTGGGTGTGTTTAGGCTCTGAGTTCTGTAATATTGGAAAGTGAGTTTCTCAGAGTGTGCTAAGTTTGGAACAACTGAATGGCACATTTTGGTGGCTATGAGGGGGTTAACAGGAGGTTTGATGGAGGTTCTTGTAGTGGCAATGAATAGTGAGGGTCCAAAGCTGGAATACGAGACCAATAGATTGTACAGTTTTTTAAGGTGGTGTTGTGAATGCTGCTCTAGTTCCTGGAAGGCAAGCGTTTCAGTCTGGGAGATGGGATGCAGAAATTTGGGACTGCACAGCAGGAGGATTTTATGGATGAAGCAGAGGCAGAGCAAGGAGTTTGGGCCTGGTTTACATGGTTTGGCACGCCTAGGTTGATGAGAATTATTGATTAACCAAAATTGAATAGATAAAGGTCAAAACAACCTTTGGCAAAATTATAATCTATAGCGGCAACATTAGGAGTGCAATGGAAATTCCACTGTTAAATGCAGAGGAGAGAGCAGACAGGCGGAAAGAGTACACTGAAGGCCTCTATGAGGGGGAGGAACTGTCTGATGACGTGATAGAAGAAGAAACAGGAGTCGACTGGGAAGGGATAGAGGATCCGGTATCAGAATCAGAATTTCTAAAATCAGTGAGGGAATTGGCAACAAAATGACTGATCATGTTGAAGTGTAGAACGTATAAGACTGGCAATATAACATCAGACTTTTGGAAAAACATCATCCACACAAATCTGAAGATTGTGACAGCCAACACGTAAGAGTGTTATTGGGCAATCAGCTTAACAGCAAATGCATCCATGTTGCTGACAAGAAAAATATACAGAAGAATGGAAACAAAAACTGAGGAGCTGTTAGATGATGGTCATTAGATGATGATCATTTTCGTTTCAAGAAAGGTAAAGTCACCAAAGAGGTTGGGCTGACATTGTTGTTGATAATGGAAGCAAGATCAAAGAAAAATTAAGATATGTTCATAGCATTTGTTGACCTGGAAAAAGCATTTGATAGTGTAAAATGGTACAAGATGTTCAAAATTCTGAGAAAAATAGGCATAAGGCGTAGAGAAATGGCAGTAATATATAATACGTACAAGAACCAAGAGGGAACAATAAGGCTGGAACACCAAGAATGAATTGCTCATATAAAAAGGGTATATGCAGGGATTTGCCTTCACTATTTAATGTATAAACCAAAGAAGCAGTGACAAAAATAAAAGACAGGTTCAAGAGTGGGATTAAAATTCAAGGTGAAGGGATATCAATTATTAGATTCACTGATGACATTGCTATCCTTAGTAAAGGTAAATAAGAATTTCAAGATCTGTTGAATGGAGCGAACAGTCCATTGAGTACTAAATATGGGCAGAAGTAAATCAAAGAAAGATGAAAGTAACGAGAAAGAGCAAACATGAGAACAGCAAGAAACATAACATCAGAACTGCTTATCAGGAAGTAGACAAAGTCACAGAACTGTGGTACTTAGGTGGCAAAAAACCCATAACAGATGGAGCAGGGAGGGCATAAAAAGCAGAGTAACACTGGCAAAAAGAGCACTTCTGGCCAAGAGGAGCCCACTGGTATTGAAAACAGGGCTTAGTCCGAGGAAGAACTCTCTAAGAATGTATGTTCTATGGTACTGAAACATGGACTGTGGGAAATCCAGATCACAAGAGCATCAAAGCATCTGAGATGTGACACTACAGAAGAATGTTGAAAATTAGGTAGACTGATAAGGAAAGGAATGAGGTGGTTCTCCACAGAATGCATGGTAAACACTGGCAAGAAGAAAGGATAGGATGACAGTACATCTGTTAAGACATCAAGGAATAACTTCCATGGTACTAGAGGAAACTGTAGAGGGTAAAAACTGTAGAGGAAAACAAGAGATTGGAATGCAGCCAGAAAATAACTGAGGAATTGAGGATGTAAGTTGCAAGTGCTACTCTGAGATGAAAAGATTGGTACAGCAGAGGAATTCGTGACAGGACACATCAAACCATCTTTAAAAAAAAGAGGGGGGCGGGGGGGTTATTGTTTGGGGAAGAGGAGGAGATTAGTGTTTAACGTCCCGTCGACAATGAGGTCATTAGAGACGGAGCGTAAGCTCGGGTGAGGGAAGGAAATCGGCTGTGCCCTTTCAAAGGAACCATCCCGCATTTGCCTGAAGCGATTTAGGGCAATCATGGAAAACCTAAATCAGGATGGCCGGAGACGGGATTGAACCGTCGTCCTCCCGAATGCGAGTCCAGTGTGCTAACCACTGCGCCACCTCGCTCGGTTTTGGGGAAGACAGCTTGGAGCTGGAGATGAGTAATTTGATGGTCAGGTCATTTGGGGGGGGGGAGATTCCATGAGCTAGGCAACAATGCAGGAATAGTATGAGGGACTGGGGTTCGGCTAGGGATTGGAAAACCTTTCAGTACTGTCACAGAGTAAGGATCCATGGTGGAGGATAAAAAAAAAAAAGTCGTATTGAGGGAAAAAAGGTTGAGACAGTCACTGAAGGGGATTATTGATGATGATGATGATGATGATGATTGGTTTCTGGGGCACTCAACTGCGCAGTCATCAGTGCCTGTACAAAGTCCCTATTTTTACACAGTCTGATCTAGCCACTGTCAGGAATGATGATGATGATGATGATGATGATGATGATGATGATGATGACGACGACAATGATGAGGGCAATACAAACACCCAGTACATGGGCAGAGAAAATCCCCAACCCCTTACAGAAATTGTACCCGGGACTCCATGATCCAGAGGCAGCAACACTAGCAACTACACCATGAGCTGCAGAAGAAGAGGATTGTGATGAAAAATAAATGGACAACAGCTGCAAAAGGACCATCGAATTAAATGATGCACTTGCAACCATGTCAACATCAAAACAATACGAATGGAGCTTTATAAGCAGATAATTCCAGGGCAAGTGGAAATTTCACAACCACTCACCAGTGATGCAAACGCCCATAGCAGGAAAACGTGGTGCCAAAGCCATTTAACTTAAGACTATAGAGCAATGAAAGGAAGTCATTTGGTTGGATGATTCTTCTTTCACACCATTTCCCACTTCTGGCCGGGTTTACATCCCAAGAATGATACAAGGTAGGGGTTCAGTGATGGTTTCGGCAGATATATCATGGGATTCCATGAACTTTATGCTTACTCTACAATATCACATTACTGCCAAGGATTATATGAGCATTTTGGCTGATCAGGTCCATCCTATGGTACAATGTTTGTTCCCAAATGGTGATGCTGTGTTCCAAGATGATGGGGCCCCTGGTCACACAGTCCACATAACCCAGAACTTGTTTTGTGAGCACGAGAATGAATTGCCACATCTGCATGTTATTGAGCTTTTTTCATTTATTTAGGAGAGGAAGGTGTGTGGCTGCTAATCTACCTCCATCATCATTAAATGAATTTACAGCAATTTTGAAGGAAGAATGGTATGATTCCATTAAAAGTCATACAGGACCTGCATTTATCTATTCCGAGATGACTGGAAGCTGTTTTGAATGCCAATGGGATTCCTGCACTGCATTAGGCATGGTAATGTGTTGTGTTTTTGGTGTTTTCATATTCTTGTCCATTCCCTGCATCTAAATTATCATTTGGGGATACTACTTTAGAATTAACAGTATCAACTGAGCCAACCATTACTCAAGACATTGCAATTTCACATAACTGCACTGTATGCAGCCCATGTTGCAACATACATTATTATTGAATCAACTAAGGAAGTTCCTGTGTAAAACAATACGAAAAATAAAGGAAAGGCAACCACTCAACTATAGCTGACTGATGTGTAATGCATAAAAACATACAAATGCAAACAGTATTTACACTAGCTTTCGAGCTCTTGCTCTTTCTCTAGTAAAAGTACAACCATTCACACACAAAACCACACAGACTCCCAAATGTACACCCCCACAGCCATGCTGAGACTGACTGTTGATTATCAATAGTAGTTACCTGGGCAGATGGGAAAGGGGAGAGGTAGGTAAGGACCCATGAAGGGAGGAGGGGGTAGCAGGATAGTGTGAGGCATTTGTTTCGACAGGTAATTTAGGGACTAAACAAAAAAGATGTGAAAAGTTCAGTGAGTAGAGCACATAAGAGATCCTGACACCAGCAATCCCTGCACTCATAACTTTTATCTATTCTGCAAACTCCGCAAACCTACCCTCACAGGTTTCTCCAACTGGTCTTCCCATTGGAGCTCGGTACACTGCTCCCACAGAACGAACTTCCGTTTTGGTGACCAAAACCTCCAAACTACTGTCTGTACCTCCCATCCTGTTTCAAGATAGCACACACTTCCTTCACCGCCTTTCCACAGCTCCTGTCCCCTTACCATGACTCCTTGCTGATCACTGTGATTCAATGTCCTCACACAAAACCATTCCACACGCCCATGGCCTTGTTGCCATGGAACACTACTTAATTGTCATAGCCAACCACATTCTGACACATAATTATTTCTGTTTTGAAGATCAAATCTATGAAGAAATCCCTGCTACTGCCATGGGTACTTACATGGCATCATTGTATTCTAACTTACTTATGGGCCATCTGCCAGAATCCTTCCTACACAGTCAACACTCTAGTTCAGATTTAGTGACGACATTTTCATGATCTGGACTCACGGCAGGGACACTCTTGCTCTTTTGGCAGGGACAGTCTTGCTCTTTTGTTCATAGCCTCAACATCTATTCCGAAGTATGTTTCATCTGGTATTTTTCAACTCAATGACCAACATTCCTGGATGTTCTTTTCCACCTACATAGGTTGGAATTGTCCCTCCAGCACATCCTGTGCTCTTGCTGTCCCCCTGAACTAAACCTCCACTAATCTGTTTCCAACAGCCTCATTCTAAATTTTCCCTTCTCTCTACACCACCCATTCCCTGTCCAGATTGTACACTGCCTTCTCCCACCACTTCACACCCCCTCATCATCTATCATCTATCATCTATCATCTCTCTCTCTCTCTCTCTCTCTCTCTCTCTCTCTCTCTCCTCTCCCTCTTCTCTCCTTTTCCACCCACCTCCCTTTCTCTCTTTCCTCCTTGTCTTCCTTTTAATCACCACTTCCCCCCACTCCAACCCTCTCTCTAGCTTGTATGAACTCTACCCTCTGAACTCCTTTATCTTGTTGTGCAGCTGTTGAGTCATCTGTGAAAAGATCTACCTCACACCATCCTGCTATACCCTCCCTGCCTCATGCATCCTTCCCTACCCCCTCCCAACCACCATCTACCCAGGCAACTGCTATCAATAATCAATTATTAGTCTCGGTCCAGCCACAGATGCATGCATTTGGGTTCTGTCTGGTTGCGTTTGTGAATGTGTACTTTTATTAAAGAGAGAAAAAGAAACACAGAGAGAGAGAGAGAGAGAGAGAGAGAGAGAGAGAGAGAGAGAGAGAGAGAGAGCTCGTGTAAGTACTGTTTTCTGTTGCATGTTTCTATATGCCACCCATCAGTCAGCTACAGGAGAGCTGTCACTTTCCTTTATTTTACGCATTATTAGTAAATCAGATTCACAGTGTTGTCCTCATCGTTTCATCATCATTTGGGAAAATTTGCAAGACTGGACAGTGAAAGGATTGGGAATTTGTTCGGGCACTAATGACCACGCAGCTGAACATCCCACAAATCAAATATCATCATCATCATCATCATCATCATCATAATCAAATATGCCTGTCCCGGGCACCTATTTCCCTGGGAAAAGTTACCTGCAATGAAGAATGTCTGCACCAAAAAGTTCAATAACTCTATTGAGCTTAGCTTGCCCATCAGTCTCCGTAGTTCATCATCATTGTTCTTTTGTAAATTTTATTACACCTTAGCTGACCACATCACTTGTTGTATATATGTCTCTCATCTAGCTACATTCTGAAAGCCTACTTCCTTTTGCGTAATTCACCTGTCTGAAGCGACTGATGGTCTGGCCTAGAGGGTTCCACAATTCTCTGCCCACCATGGCTCTGCCTTTTAGCTGACACAAGAACACTTATCTGATTAAACGCAGTGTGCACTGTGACCAGAAACATCAGAAGCTGTTTGCATGGAAGGTCTAACAATGCTCACTTTGGGCTGGACCAATGGCACGCATGTCATTCTGTTGCTGGCTTCGAGAAACCATAAATACCTTAGACTACCATGCTATCGGACAAGTCTGCTTCATGATTGATTTTCATCTCTGTATCTCTATGGTTCAAAGCATCAAAGGCTGGCACAAGTTTGGTCGCCAATACTCCCACTCAGCTCACACAAAACTGTCTGATTCCGTCCTTATTTCCCAGCTTAAGTGAAGAGGAATTTAGTGTCCCAACCAAGTACTTCAGAATCTGAGAACACACCACATCTGATAGTGACATTGTCGATTCTGAAATCACATTCAGACCATTGCCGCTGCATTGCTGCCAGAGCCTCCAACAAGATCCGAATGTTAGGACTGATTTTGCAGTAGGCCAGTAATTTTTTCAATTGAACAGTTATTTGGTAACTAAACATGTGTGGACAAGACAGACTAATCAAACAGTTTATTAAAATCATTTAGCAAATTGGACAGCAGCCAGTCAAGGAGCTTACTGCATCCCAACTCATTTACCAACGGCGTGCCCAGGACAAGTGTGAGCACCATCTGTTTGGTAGGATACACAACACTGCTCACTTCCTCAAGCTTTGTTTTCTTGTGAACTGGCAACATTATTTGTTGGAGTGGCGATACGACATTCAAGTTTGTCACTGGTTACTGTAGTACCAGAATGCTTTGGAATGTGAAATGTCTCATGCACAAAAATAAAGCACCAAAGGCAGCCAAAATCATTTGTTTGGTAAAGGCAACAAGAATACCAGGGTTTTGAAAGAAGGCAATTAAAAACATCAAGATAGGTATACAGGAACAGTTGATTTATCAAGTCAAAAGACATATGACAAGGTCCTTAAACTGTGTCCTGTACCTAGAAGGTACAACACGGCCTACAGTTTTGTTTGTGCAGCTATGGTTTCTCTTAGTTCAGTACTGGTACAGTGGATTTTACCTCTGTGAGTTCTCTACAAAACATATTCAGTGACCTATGAAAATCTTTTAATCAATCACTTTTTGTACAATTTTTTTTTCTTATTTGCATTTTCATTCTCTCCTTTCACCACTTTTAGGATAAGCTCTGCTGCACAGTGTAATTCTTGATTCATCCTCACAAAGTGAATCACTTTGAAGTGCACATTCCACAGCCCGCTTCCAGTTTTCTCATTTAGAAAAGCTTTTAAATCACTTGTCACTTGACTAAATTACTGGCCTGTGTGGACCAGTCTTCAGGTAACACTAGATTAGCAACCCACTTTCTTGAATGAGAATTTCACTCTGCAGCGGAGTGTGCGTTGATATGAAACTTCCTGGCAGATTAAAACTGTGTGCTGGACCGAGACTCGAACTCGGGACCTTTGCCTTTCGCGGGCAAGTGCTCTACCAACTGAGCTACCCAAGCACGACTAACGCCCCGTCCTCACAGCTTTACTTCTGCCAGTACCTCGTCTCCTACCTTCCAAACTTTCTCATTCTGGAAACATCCCCCAGGCTGTGGCTAAGCCATGTCTCCGCAATATCCTTTCTTTCAGGAGTGCTAGTTCTACAAGGTTCGCAAGAGAGCTCCTGTTAAGTTTGGAAGGTAGGAGACGAGGTACTGGCAGAAGTAAAGCTGTGAGGATGGGGGTGAGTCGTGCTTGGGTAGCTCAGTTGGTAGAGCACTTGCCTGCGAAAGGCAAAGGTCCCGAGTTTGAGTCTCGGTCCGGCACACAGTTTTAATCTGCCAGGAAGTTTCAACCCACTTTCTTGTTTACTTGCTACTTGGATCAACTCATCATTTGTTTACTGCTGATCTGGGCTTCAATCATATGATGTTTAGACCTATCACTGTATTGCTGGTGATGATCTCTGCACTTTACAACAAGACGGCTCTAGACAATCTTTGAATAGACTTTATGACAATCTACACACTATTGTAAGTTCCAGCACTACTACTTACTTTGTCACCTGTTTGTTTCTTAATAGAATTCATACAAGCAAGTCATAAAAATGTAAATTTCCTTCCCATGTGCATCTTGAAACAAATATTAATTACAATATTATTAAATATTCTAATGTACTTCTTGCTGGTTCTGATTAGGACAGTGCTGTTGAATTCTCCTATTATACGTACATGGGTTCCTATATGGCAAGTACCAGCCAAACACAAAACTGGGAGAAAGATACGGGTTAATCACAGAAAAGAGACAAAATTAATTTACACTTCAATTACATAACAGAAAGAAACAGATAACATATTTTACGAATGTTTGTTTACTGTATTTATTAAGCTTATCTTTAGTAAGTAATTAATTATTGAATAAAATTATCTACTGTACTCACAGATATTGCACATAATTCTTTATTAGTTGAACTAGGATTCCACTGTGCTGCTCCAACTTCATATTTACTGTGTCTAGGAACTTTGTGAAGAGCATCTGATGGATCGTTTAAATTTTTAACTGCTAAATATCTACGCCTGAAAATTAAATTACATAATGTATTACAATATCAAATGTTAAATCTGCTATGTTACTGTTTAAAACAACATATTAAATTAATGGGTTGTACAATAAGAATAAATATAGACAAAATAAAATCAAAATATGTACAACTGTTCATATGTTGAAAATACTGCTTCAGTTGCAAAGTTCTTTTATTACCACACAACCGGTTTTTAACTCTTATAAGCCCAACTTCAGATGTCATAACTAGAGCTCTTATAAGGCCATCTTCAGGTGTCATAACTTGATGCTGTGGTCCCTGAGCACTGCGCGACTTGGGGGCCACAGCACCAAGTTACGACACCTGAAGATGGGCTTATAAGAGCCTGAAACCAGTTGTGTGGTAATAAAAGAACTTTACAATTGAAGCAGTATTTTCAACTTCTGGTACAATGCTCAGTTGCAGATGTTCCTCCAACAGAACTGTTTGTACAACTGTTGAGTCGGAGCTAATCAAACAACAATTCTCTCTCTCTCTCTCTCTCTCTCTATCCCCCCCCCCCCACCCCCGTGTGTGTGTGTGTGTGTGTGTGTGTGTGTGTGTGTGTGTGTGTGTGTGTGTGTGTGTGTGTCAGAACAGGAGAGAGGATATTCAGCCCATCATATAAAAACGTAATACTAACAAATCCCCTTAGGTGCATTAAAATTTCCTTCTTTAGCTTATGAATTTAGTACATGAGACAAAACAAAAAGGTTCACACAAAACTGTACATCAAAATAGGAGCATGTTCCTCATTAAAATGAGGACTGACTGCATTACATAAAACAAATAATGTTTATACAGGCTATATCAACAAAGACACACACACACACACACACACACACACACACACACACACACACACACACTACTTTAAGCTGTGGACAAGACTGAGGTTGAGGTACAGTATGAGACAACCAGATAACAGTTTCACTTCCCATAATCCAGTGAATTCTTATCTCACTGACTCATGACTATGCTCCATAGTAGCAAGGCAACAGTACAGAGTAGCATAATGCACATCTCTGAAAATTGCAACACCCAGAAAGCATGAGCCCATGAAACGAAATGCAGATAGTGTGTACAACAGTGTACCAGAAATACTCGATTAAAACAGCAATGATGGAGAACACACAGGCTTATCAGTACTCTCTCGAGTGACCAGAAAGGTCAAAAAGCGATGAGCCATGTCTTTTCAATGTCAAAATGGAATGTTTGGTATCAGTAATTTAGAAAAACCACTAAAACTTAAATTCAGATAGCCAGAAGGGGATCTGAACCATTTCCCTACCAAATTTCAACAGTGAAGACTGCCAATGTCAGTACACTACCACCTAACACTTACCCCACCACAACTGTGTGACCGGATGATGAGGGACTCAACAGAAAACACACTACTAAGCCACTTGGCACACTAGTGATGGTATTCATGTACATATAAAAATTTGGTACTAAGTTTTAAAGAAATGGGAAGTTTTGTCCCAATGCACTGTTTCAGGCTGAACAAGCAAGCTGCTGCAAAAGTGATGCAAATGTGGGACAAATGGAATTGAGGACAATGCCGCAAGAAGCAGTAGATCATGTAATGAAAACACTGCTGCATGGTTGTCATCTAGACTGTATGGCCATGCATGCCATTGATTTATTGGTTCAGACTGCAGTGAGTATGTGAACATTATCATAGGTGTAAGTCTGTAGGCTTTTGCAGCCAGTGATAATTCCCCATGAATTTCTTCTGAGTTGCAAACAGCATCAGATTGTAAAATGATGTACAAGCCTCCCAATCACCACTGCTAGTGGCCTTCACCAGGGTATTTAATACTATTGGGACAATGTAATTTTAAAGTGCTGTCTTCACTTCTGTCCCAATCTAATACATAATAGTTATTTGATCAGCTTCTAAGCATTCCTACACCATTTAACCAACTGTGGTGAAACTTTGGTAAACTGTAGTGTGTACATCTGCGAAGGTTTCTTAGGGGGTAAGAACCACCTACCTTTCATGGGGTGGAGGTGAGAGTGAAATGGTGTAACTTGGCAGCTTAACTCTGGAAGTCTGGGGCAATTTAAACGAAATTTTGTATAAAAATGACTCATTATTTGTGTAAAACTACTCACCCTTGGGGTAAGTGTGGGGGTGGGAACTGTGACATACAAAAATATTTGATAACAACCAATATTAGTATCGAATCCATAGTTTTCGAGATAGCTATGCTCATTGGTGGCAGTGCCAATAATTTTGAACCATTACGACAGCGAGTAGAGGAAGTTTAACACAGTGGCCTTTCAGCATATCTCTGTAACGACTGAAGCGATTTCTACCAAACTTAGTGCACATTATTATTGTAAAAAATTAAGTGACAGTACAATACAGCTAGCACTCCTATGGTTGATGGTGAGGATTAAAGGGATGACGTAAAAGAATAACTCAGGAATCTCTGAAGCAATTTCAAACAAATTTGCTACATACATGACTTATTACTTATATAAAAATGCTGTGGAAATAAGATACTCCTACTACATCTAGGGAGAGGGGGGGGGGCGAGAGGAGAAGGGGTGACATGTAAAAATATTCAGAAATGAACTATTGGTATTTAGTTTACTTGGAAAACTTTAAAAGTATGAATCACAATCTGTCTCTTATTTGTGTTGTCAAAGCATCAACCAGGTCACTTCATGAGCAAGGATTACAGCTGGAAAAATCTGTGCTTTTACTAGCTCAATTATATGTTGCATGCTCACAAGTGGGGAAAATTTGTTTTTGAAGATGATGTAAAGGCCAGAAATATTGCATATACCAGCACTTCAACATATATTTTAAAATTTAATTTAATGCACAAAAAATCATTGTCTTTCGCTTATCTTGTGCATGTAAATATGTGAACTTTGTATGTGTGTACCTGGAAAAGAGGCATTGCAGTGTACACAGAGCACAACTAGAAATTTCTAAAAAATAGCATAAATAATATCCCTCATGTGACTGGATATCAGGAGCAGAGACAGACAGAGCTTGGGATATGTACAGACAATAATTTAAGACAGACTTTTATTCACCCAAATTGGCAATACATGAGGGAGCTATTCAGTGGCAGTCAGGAGGAATCAGTAGGTCATTAGCTTTCTGTGACACGGCAGCCTCGTGAACATAATCTCCCCTTATACTGGCTATTTCTACCATAGACACATAACATAATCAACCTTTCTCAAAGCCACTGGACACCACAGCAGCAACACTGCACCGAGAAGCAGCTCCCTCCTGAGTCACCAATGTGCTCCAATTAAATTTCATCCAAATTTATAATAAAAAAAGAACATCAGTTCCTTCCTCTCCATACTTTGACACTAAATCACATGATGAAATTTATTTATGGTCCTTTTACAGAACCATAAGGGCAAGAGTGAAGACAAGATTGGAAAAATGTAGTGTTTTCAGACAAGTTTCATTCCAATATGGTTCAGAATGATGACTGTGTTTTGTTTTGGATGCTGCTGAGGTGATCACGGTCTGGAAAACCACACTATTGAACTGCATAACAGCTAAAAACCAAACAAGATGATTTGAGGTACAAATGAGGTATGGATTCATACATACTGAAGACAAAATAGACAGCAACTGTAGCAAAAGTGAGATTTTTGAGCCTCACCTTCATGCAATCCACAAGTATTTCACCAGGACAATGCACAGTTAGACATGGCAAGGAACATGCAAGCTGTTAATACCAATGTTTTCTTGGCCTGAAAAGTGTCTCACCCATTTAAAATATCTAATAACTTTCAGACATCTTGATCACACTTTTTATTATTTCCAAAATCACTAACAGTACATTAGAGAACAAATTGTGACATATGACTAGGGCCAGGGGTGACAAGTATGAGGGCACAGGAGTTTACAGGAACACACTGGTAGGTCCTTCAAAAACATTTTAGAGAGCATGTGTACGACAGCAATGAAGGCTGTATAAAAAGGCATCTTTTACATAGCAGCTACACGTTAAGCAAAATTCAAACTAATTTTAAAATTCTGCACACTGTCCCTAAGGATCTACTATTAAATAAACATCAAGAATTGGAGATTTTTCAGAGTAAAACAAATTTTTCATCCGAAATACTAGACAAACGAATATGACAGCAGTTCAAAAGGTAACAGGAAACTATCAGTATTAAATACAATTAACACGTCAGGAATTTGAAACTACTGGGGAGTGAAGATGCACTTTGAGAAAGTTCCGTCATATGCCAACAAATGGCATAACAAGCTGTTTAAAAGAAAGGCAGTCAAAACAAAATGGCTGTGTCCCTACATGTGTGCACAGTAGAAGGACAGTGAGTTGGAGGGTGTAAAATCTCGACAAATTCATAGAAGGATGTTGGAAAGGTATGGAGGTAGCTGCATGAATGAGAGAAGAGTGTACAAGTGGGTAGATGCCTTTAAAAGTTGTCATACGTCAGTCACAGATGAGTAATGCTCTGATCATCCCAGGACAGCCATTACTGATGAGAACCTGAGACACAATGATGCCATGATTTGTGAGAATTGGCGTATTTCTGTAGAAGCTTTAGCCAAGGTACTGAGTTTCAGTGTCAGATCCGCTCCTACCATTATTAGTGAGTTTCTCAACGTACCATTTTATGTGTGCACAATGGGTGCCTAGGATGCTCACTGTTGAATATAAGATGATGCATGTTCAGGCTGCTACATAATTTCTAGCAAGATATAACACTGAAGGACATGACTTTCTGACATGTATCATCACAGGGGATGAAACCTGGGTGCATTGCTATGAACGAGAAAGCAAAAGACAGTCTTCAGAGTGGCAACACACATCTTCTACAGCCTAGAAGAAATTCAAGACTCAGCCCTCAGTCAGAAAGATCCTTCCACACTTTTCTGGTATATTAATGGGCCAATTTTGGGGCACTATCACCAAATCACCAAAGAGCTGAAACAGTGAGCAGTGCCTGGTACAATGTCATGTTGGAGAATGAGCGAAGGCCAGCAATACGGGGCCATTGCAGAGGACTTTTGTCTAGATGCGTTCTTATCCTTCACTACAATGTGCCCCTACCCCCTCACACTGCCGCTGCAACTCTTGCTGTCATTTGGAGATAGAGATTTAGATCATAGTGCCTTCCCCTACAGCAATGAACTCATTCCTAACCATGTGTCTGGACCCCTGAAGGATGCTCTCAAAGGACAACAATATGAAAATGTTAATGAGGTTAAAAAAGTAGCGCACTGTTGGTTGTGGTCACAACAGAAAACCTATTATTCAAATGGAGTAGTATACTTCCAGCAACAGTATGAGAACAGTATCAAAAAGGATAGTTATGTTGAATGATGTCATCTTGTTTGTAGCTGTAAGTGAAATATATGCTTTGCAAAAAATAGTTCCCTGTTACTTTTTAAATCATCCTCATAGATTTCACCAAGAACTGGTTTTTCAGTCTATTTGCAGAGCATTTATAGTTCTGCCACCATCCTAGGGCCTCAGCAGATGTTGATGCACTATGGTTTGCCACTACTCAGTATTCTTTTGTGATAAATGATTTACCTATCTGTTTTTAACCTCCTAGGCTGTGCACCTTTGTGTGGTTTCTGCCTGTGTTCAGCTTTTTACATAAGGTGAGTGAAAGTTTTAACTATTCTCTACATACATACAGTGACTTACTTCGCACCCATACTAATTTAGGGCTCAAAGACTTGGACTATGACTAGAAGAGAGGAGAATAGAATACAATCCAGTGAAATGAAGTTTCTGAGAAGTATGCTAGGGAAGACGAGGAGAGACAGAGTGAAAAATGAAGATGTTATGAAGGAAACTGGAGTGTAGAAGTTGACTGAGAAAATTGAAAAGAATAGATTAAAATGGTTTGGGCATGAGAAGAGGATGGGAAAGGGAAGAATACCAAGAAGAATTGTGGAGTTCAAGATTGAGGGCAAGAGGCCATGAGGAAGACAGAGAACAAGATGAGTTTAAGGAGGAGAAACCTGCTATGGAACCAAATTGTGGAAGAAGAGTGGTGGAAAGACAGAGTAAAGTGGTGAAGTACCACCATTGATACCCCAACCCAACCAGATGTTGGATAGAGGGGAAACAAAGATGATGATGACATACAGTGCCATTTGCTAGTATTAATCATAGGCTACAAGAATATTCTTAAGTTGTTATTCATTACTTCTCATGAAACATGGCACAAACTGAATCTCCCCCCGCCGCCCCCCCCCCCCCCCAACAACAGCACTATTATAGCTGTCCCCAATGCTCTCACGTCATTTTATTTAACACTGTCATTTTAGAAAACATTTGTAGTCATAGGATTACAAAAACTTTTAAAGGATTTCCCAATATTTCAAGATTAATCTTGTTTACCACTTCATCCTCTTCCTTTTAAATTGCTTCATGGCAGTTACAACACTTGTTATTTACAGAATACAGTTTTATGGTCATAGGAACATAGAAGATCTTATGTACAATGTTAAAATATAAGTTCTCCTAATTCAGTTGGCATCTTCCCAATTTCCACTCATTTCTTGGATGACTTTCATAAACACTATGTTAGATAATAACGGTAAAAGGACACAAACTTGTCACAAACCTCAGCACGTGTTGAACTCCCAGAATGCTTCTCTCTCTCTTACTTCATACCTTTGCTCTTTTCCTTCTTGTGTGTGCTCTAGTCATATCTGCTAAATTTCCTATTATCCTGCCTTATGCCTTGGGAAAACCAACAAAGTTGTCCAATGGATCTGTTAAAGCAACAGCACTTTTCTCAAATCCATCTAAAGACTTAATTCCAATGTGGCAGCTGTGGTGCCGCAAACCACACAGCAGTATCTGTATGCCTGCCTAATGACACTCATTTGATATAACTGAATGCAATCCTTTTCAATTGTGTATTATAGTTTGAGCAGTCAGCTTGCATGCCATTTTGGCATATCTCTGCTCTCGCTTGACTACAAACATCCTATTGTAAAGGATTGCATTAAAGGAGTGAAATTGGACAGTTGCAGGGACAGGGCCGCATGGCTAGTGTTGCCACAGCCACTGCATTGGAATTGCACCTTTACAGTAAATATTTGATCTATAGTAAATATTGTTACCCAAAAACATGCCTGATTTTCTCAAATTACCTCTGAAATAAAAGAGGTTCAGTTTTCCTAACAAGCAGAAGAATCTTGATATGTATATCAGCAGAAAAATTCTTGTATAGTTGTTACTATCTGTGTTGCTTCTCGCTTGTGCTTAGGGACAATTGTACACGATTTCCATTCTTCTGGAATCTGTCCCCTAAAATATATTGAGCGAATAAGATGATGATGTTCTCCCTAAAGCCTCTAACTTTCAGCTTTCAACACCTTCATAATTGTGTGCTACCATTCTTCCTATTTGCTTCTATTGTCTATATCATATCCATCAACAACTTTCTCTCGTCAGCATGTAAAATAGTAGCTATAAGCTAACATTCAATCTTGTACTATCTTTCATATAGTGCTCATATGATTTCACTCTAGCTTTCACAGCATCCTCTCACGCCTCATGAACCATTTCTTTTTGCATCTCAGTTTTTCTCATAAGATTTCTTCTGTTACCCCGTGACTGTATTTCTGCCCATTTACCAATGTTCCCACCCAATCCTCCTTGTCTTTAGTAAGGGACTCAAATCAATTTCTGATGTGATAGTGAATTTTTGGTTACTATCTTAATCACTTAGTTTCTCTGCAGCAAACTGTTTTAAGACTGTATTGTTTATTATTCTTGTGTAGTACATTTCAAAATGCATCCTGTCAATATCTAGCATCCACTCTTCAAAATGATTCACTATCACTAAAGTTTTTAAATATTTAATTTGTGATATATTTGGTTGATTGTGGAGCTGTCAGGTTTCCATGCTCTTCCGTGAATGTATTTGTGGTGGAGCATTGTTGAGCTAATTAAGATTTTGGCTCACTGTTGAAATGATTAACTCTTCTCTGAGTCTTGTCACACCTCAGACCTGAAGTATCTCAGCACAGCCCTCACATTGTATAGCTGGTGTTTTGCATGGTTTTCTTCAGTTCTTCAGAGAAAATGTTGTTCTCCATACTTCCTGTCATATTAAAACTTTGTTCTGGACTAGGACTTGAACATGTAACCGAGTCACTTGCCAACAGTATTCTTAATGACTGAGCTATTCAAGCAAGGCTCATGACCTGCCCTCCAAAATTATGGTCTACTTTTCACACTTCACAGAAGCCCTCCTGTAAAACTTGCTGGACTACATCTTCACCTGTAAGAAAGGAAATTATAAAGAAATAGCTCAGTCACAGTCTACAAGACTGTTCCTCAGTTTCCTTTCTTTTTGGGATACTAATCCAAAAGGATATGTTGGAGAGTGTCTGTATAATTTTAAAAATAGGAGACAGGTACTGACAAAAGTAAAACTGTGAGGGCAGTTTGTGGGTCATGCCTAGATGATGCAGTCAGTATGAGTATTGGCAAAGAGAGGTGAGGTTCCAGATTCAAGTAAGACTCAGGTACACAGATTAAATCTGTGTACATTCAAGATGAGCTGATTCTGCTGAGAGTGGAAGATTAATTCTTGAAGTTTCTGGGAGTGTTATTCTCATCCCCCTTTCCGGATTTCAGTTGGGGTTTGCACACTGATAAGTGTGTCCGATGGTAAGAAACAGGACTACATAAAACTTTACTCATTTTATACTCAAACAAGTATTTAAATTCCAACATGGAGATTCTTCACTTTAACCTGGTCTATAATGGTGTGCACAGTCCCACACCTCAAGCTTCAGCCATTGCCTACCATGGGAACACAGTGGTAAGTGTACGATGGGCCACTGCTCCTGCGTCTGACACTCCCTATTAATATTTACACACCTGGAAAACTATCACTGTCACTTTTTAATGTAGTACTTGTAATGTTTGCTTTATGTTACCCATAACGAACATTATAGAGGCTAAGTAACATCACCATATCTAAAATAACGTGACAATCAATGATAATGGTCTACACACACCACCAATAGCTCAGTACAGGCAGATGTGGCAGAACATGACTACTGGCTGGAGCATTATGTTGTGCACTGCTCCTCACCACTGAGCATTGTCCCACCACCTGTCTTCATATGTTCTAGCCGTTACTGTAAAAAGGTTGTCCATGACATGCAAAGCTTCACACAAGCACAACATGGTGCACACATGTGGCCTGGAGCTTGGCCTGTCTTGACACTGTTCAGTATATCTTGGTCTCGATCGGTCTCTCGGAACTATTCAGTACAGCACAAAATTTCATTTAGAAGTGCGGTGTGACTTCGTTTCTTCTGGCACTAGGTGCGGCACGACTTTCTTCAGTTTGGCGAATTGTAGTGACAGCGCGGTGCGACCTTCACTTTAAATGTTCACAGTATGAAGGAAGTTCAAAGGTCCATTAGCTGTTTACACAAATGGAGGTAGTCTAGTAATCTACTGTCACAAGCCTTAAAAATTAATGGCAAACACAATTATCACAGACAAAGTGGACTTAGCGAGGGATATTAGAAGAGAATAAACTGCACTGAGGTGTTTGTTGTCCAATCGAGTGGTCAGACTTGGCAGTCTTGTGAGAGTAGTCAGAGATCTGCAGGCAATGGAATAGTGGAAGTGACTAATTTAGCCTTGTCCTACGGGTAAAAGTGAGGCTGGCAACCCTTACTTACCTTAATACCACATGCATACCAGTGCACTGAAATTATCCACATCCACCAACAAATGTTTCGAAGGGAGTATGCCAAACAATATGTCATGTTTTGTGTTGCGTACTGCACAGCACTAAGAGTTCGTGGACTTCAGTTGCGGCTATGAGGGGACTTCACCAGATGATACAGAAGCTCCGAGATGACGTATGAGGAGGAATGTATCAATTTCTCTAGGCTCTTTCACACTAAAAAAAAAAACTTGAATTTTGAGGAATTCACTGAGACACTGAAAGAATTACAGGAACAGTTTTCTGAATATTTACAGGATGCTGACAACCTCATAATTGTTTCTGAACCATTTTCAAGACCGTATGTCAGATTTCGAGACAGTATGTCATTTCATTTGAAAATGTCCCTATGTGTGTGCAGAAGGAAATGATCAATCTGTAATGTAATTCCTATTTGAAAGACCAAATCTTTCATGTTAAAAGTGTCTGAAGTTCTACAAGTTTTCCTAGGAAAGAGTTTCCAAGTCTTCTTAATGAGGCTGCAAAAGTGGTATCAATTATGATATATTTGTGTGTGTGAAAGGCTTTGTTAGAATATGAAACTAAAGAAGGCACAATCACATGGCGACCAGAATAACGTGTGCGTTTGCATGTCAACAGTTTGTGCCAAATATAAATTTTGTTATGTCTTCAGTGAGTAAGAAGTAATTAAATAATAGTGTTTTGTTTGTGATCTATGTTGTTGAGAAGTACAAAATCATACCGGTCGCAAGCCATTCAATTTGTTCCTTGCATAACTGCCCTGCCAAAAAGTGCAGTGCAATCACAAGTGCCCCATCTTCCTGTTAAGAGAGCATGGCGTGGTGTTGGGAGAAGTGTGCAGTCAATAAAAAAACTCCACAGTATGCATGTGAGAGTTCTTGGCCACCCTTCGTCTGAGTATGAAACTGCAGATTCAAGAAGGTCCAAAGATTTCCCCATCCAGTGGTACAGCACACACTGCTCTTCCTCCAGTATGTTCCATAATGTAGAATCATTCTCTTTGATGACTTATAAAGACTAAGCATGGAACATCTTTGAGACTGGAGTTACTATAATAAAATACTCAGAATATGATAGCATGATGTGGGCAGTTTTGTCAAGCTCTATGGACATCATCTCAAAGAGATGCAATGTTGTCAACTATTGAGAAAAATCTATGGACAGACACTTTAGTTCATCCATTTAATGCTGTTTGATGAAATCTGTGACTCATTATGATATAATCTAATTTTAAACAGCATCTGTGCCAGTCACATTTTTACTAAACATCCGCAAAATACTTCGAACACTTTCATTCTATACTCTGGTAGATACAATGGTTAGCACATCTTTAAGTTGCTAATGAAAGTCATTTGCTTTGTTTTATTTTGATATAAAGATGGTTATATGTTAATTGTTATTGGCACTGAACCTTATTTATGAACAAATAAGACTGCTTACAACTTGTGAATCTTGAACATTTCCTGGCATACTAAATACTTGATGATGACAAAGATCTTTGGCAAGTATCCGTACCCAGATGAAATATCATAGTGAATGATGACCAGCTGTAGTCCCAGAACATCATTGAGTATGGCGACTCTAAAAGCTGCTTATTGAAGGCTGTTTTTATATAAACAAGTTAGTGGAAAATTGCAAGTAATTTTAATTGTTTATAGTGCAAGATTCAGTGCCACATTCCTAACAGCAACCAACATAACTGTATTTACAACAAAACAAAATGCAAAACAGAAGGCTTGCTGTAGCAAGCAAAAATGCACAAGTAAATCACTATATTCATCTGTGCATGAGGTTACAGATGTTCAAAATGTGACATGGATGTTTAATATAAAAGTGTTTCTTTGTTAACAATAATAGTTATTAGCAACAATTATTTAATTGCTTACCATATGTTAGTGGAGTTACTATTGGTTCCTTTACATTTGGATTACAATTAGCAGTACTAATTCTGCACCTACATTAGTAGCCTTTTTTTTTTAAGCCACTTGAGTAAAATCTAGATCTTTTTATAGGTATAGTTGTTTATATGTTAGTAGTTGCTTTGGCATAATTCAGAGGCTCCTATCTTTTTGTCACATTTCCCTGATGACAGATGGGTTGCACAGCCTCACATAACCACAGTCTCACAATTATAAGGTCTTAGCCTGTAGCCGCAGGTACAATTTTCCACCAAATATTTCGACTCCTCATGTGGGAGACACCATTAGAAACAAACTCCTCACACTGGCTGCTTTGAAAAAAGGAAACTTTGAATATTTTCCTGACAACTGCTGGAACATCTGTACCCTTTACTCCTATTGGCAAAACAGCTACTGTACCATGATGTTATGGTACAATTCACAATGACAAGGTCACAATGAATCTGGTGGATATGTACCTGAAGTAATGATGATTCATCTACAGCTGGCAAAAAAAACTGCTGCCTCAGCCTCAGAAAATTCAGAGTTTTTACAGTGTCCTCTCAGCATAGTAAAAAGGCTGGAAATAGGATGACCTTGCTCTCTACTTCCAAAATTCATATGTTTAAATTTTCTTGACAGACATTCCAATAAGGAGAGGCTTCTTTACGATAGCCAATGCTCAACTGTGTTGTACTTTGGAAGTGTATCCATCATGCACCGTGTGACCTGACTGCTAGTTAAGTAACTGCTTACTTAATGTAATAAAATGATGACCTTTGCATAATAATAATAATAATAATAATAATAATAATTCATGTGGTTCAATGGTCGGGTGCAAGTCTTCCAAGTGGCTGTCATTTTGATGAATTGTGTCTCTCTAACTTAACCAGTAATCCAATTGGGGAAAGGGCAACTACAGTTTAATGTGGAATCCAAAATGAGTCATTGCTGGCGACTCTTCACATGACTGAGAGGTGAAGCCTGGATTAAAGTCCCAATGGAGATTTCTGTTGTCCATACAGGATTCAATCCCACAACCTCTGGGATTCCAGGCATGTACTTTAGCACTACACTGCCAGGCCTATCAGTGATACTTCACGATTTGTTATGGTTTTAACAGGGTCAACTTTGAAATCTTACCTTTGAAAAGTTAAAGAGTTCAATTGCTTTGGTAAAATTTAGAGTCCGATTGTGTTGGTCATTAAGGTAATTCTATAGGACTGTTAATGCATTTTAATGTGCAGTGCACTAGCTTGTGGGACAGGAATGTGAGCTAGACAAGGATTGAATCTGCTAGCTGGTTAATGACTGTTGGTGTGGTACACTAGTCAACTTGAATGGGGTTGTTAAGCAGTTTTCCACATTTTAAGGCAAATGCTGAGCTATTGCTTAACCTTCACCTCAGAAAATACAATTCACAAACAGTTAAAAATATAACAGCACACACAACCCGAGTCACAGACAGATGGTGCACACAACTTCCCTCGCTTATGCTGACTGACAGCTGTAGCACCGGAAGAGAATCCGGCCATAAAATTAAAATAAAGTTTCCCAACTCTTGAAAACAGTGCATCCCATACCAATGAAGAAGCACTAGCACAGAATGACAGTGAAATAAATATATGTACCTTCTGGCCATCTATCCGAGTTATAAATGATACAGCATTTTTCAATATTATTTTTGTTTCCAGTCAACAGCTAATAGCAAAATTATAAGCAATTCAACAAGTTCTCATGACTTCATAGTGAAACAACAGAAGACCTTGGCTGCAACCAATGATGAAGCACAAGTCGGTTGTTTTGAGAAATTGCCTAGTAATGTTTCAAAGTCTTATGTATATGATTTTCAAGTACATCCATTGCGATTTTATTTTATTTATTTGTTTTTTGTTTTGCTCAAACAAGTAATGGTTTTCAAATATTTATAGAGTAATAACATATTTTTAAAATTATAACTTCTGCCCAAAATTTTATTTTTGAAAATATGTCAACAGGTACTTAACTGAGCGCACTTACCACTGTTTACCTTAACATAACATTATTGTGAAACAGCTCAAAAATACAAATTAAAAAGATCCGAATTGTTTCATTTTTTATTACTATCATTTCCATTACCAATTTTTGCAATAATATGGTGTAGAAACCTCAAAAATTAATCTATGACTCACCACAACATAAAATTAATTTCATTGTCACCTTACTATAGTATGTAAATAATATTGGCCCTTAACATCACACTGCCATATACATTCATGTGAACAATGGTCAGGGACACAACATTGTTTACTTGCTTAAATAATTGATCACATTTACCAAAATAGCAACAACTTTTGTAGCTTGTGTTCAGAAACATATTCAGGATATTTATCCAAGTCATAGTTACTCACATCGTCCTTGGATTTTTACAAATTGCCTCTACAAACATTTTTCTGACACAAATACGGTACATGTCACTACTACTGGCAGACGTGTTTAGCATATACCACTGTTTACATGAACACGTCCTGACAAAGTTGCCATCAGTGATAATGTAAAATTAGAGATACAACTGCCAATTATTTATTGTGAAATTATCAACTATTATGAATAAAGCATGTAATATGCCATGTTTAACATGCAATAACGCTGTTCCTCACTGACAGTCCCTTTCCACTGTTCACAGCTGAGATCTTCAATAATGATAGGGTTTCTATGGGTTAGTGTTATGAAATTAGTATCTACATCAATACATAACTATCAATTGCTTAACTTATTTACACCCAAGCTACTCATAATTTGTCTCAAAAACACTAGAAGAATAAATATTACAGATAACTGGGCAAGGAAAAGTGAATACTAAACACAGCACTTTGACAATAACAATAAATATGTTTAGTGAAACTTCCTGCAGAACTAGCACTCGTGGAAGAAAGGATATTGCGGAGACATGGCTTAGCCACAGCCTGGGGGATGTTTCCAGAATGAGATTTTCACTTTGCAGTGGAGTGTGCACTGATATGAAACTTGGTTCGCAGGAGTGCTTCTGTGAAGGTTGGAAGGTAGGAGACAAGGTTCTGGCAGATGTAGAGCTGTGAGGGCAGGGTGTGAGTCATGCTTGGGTAGCTCAGTTGGTAGAGCACTTGCCCAGAAAAGGCAAAGGTCCCAAGTTCGAGTCTCGGTCCGGCACACAGTTTTAATCTGCGGGAAGTTTCATATCAGCGCAAACTCCGCTGCAGAGTGAAAATCTCATTCTAAATATGTTTAGTGTCAACAAATTTGACAGGTACATAATACTGTTTGTCGAATTTTAATGCTGTTAAAGTAACTGAAGCCAATGCAGGCCTGCTGAAGGGAAAGTTACCAGTAAAACACAAAATAAAACAGAAGTAATTCCTTGATTACACAAACTTAACTGAGCCTAGAATATTGCATTTTACTTAAAAGTGATTTCAAGGCTGTCACAAGTTTCCCCATGTAAAATTCCCTAATTTTTAGACAAGTTTTAGCATTTTTCCCTGACAAATTTTGAGATCATAAAAAAACAAAAAACAAAAATGCTTCTGTATTTCTTAACAGGTTACTAACTATCTAGTTCTGAATGAGTAGCAAGTTGTCTCGTTTACAGGATTTATGATCTGAAGGATAAGTAGATAGGTTAAGCTGTATAAATGAAAGTCATTTTTAGATGAAGAATTTCTGTTTTTATTAATGAGTTAACTCTAACTTTGAATTAATGGAAATCCCATAATTGTTGATGCTAACATAGAAAACAATTAAAGAACATTTTATTCAGGGACTTTTCTTTCAATCCTGTAAGCTTACTTTTTTAGTTGCTTTATTTAATTTTTTAATATACAGATGGTGAACATACATTGTAAAACACTCATGTAAAAATGCTACAAAAATATCAGTCCTTTTCAAATGCAGAACAAGTAGTAGCACACATCTGTATGTCTATGATATATCCTTCAAAACACAAATTTATCAGAGCTAAGGATTAAAGTGTGTACAGAAAACTTTACTTGGCTATAATTGTTTTTCACCTAATAGCTATGACAGTGATGTGTCATAAAAAATCATAATTTAAAAGGAACTTTTATGGCAGAACCCAATATTTAATCACAATTTATCACTCCAAAATCTAATACATTATGTTGAATGTTTTGATTTTAAGGTGTTTTTATTAATGAAATGGCATCAAATCATCATACAAATTGTTTGACTCACAATGCAAGAATTTAATATGAACAGAAAACTGTTCATCAGATTAAAATCAATAACAAATTTGAAGTTTGTAGAAACTACTTTTATATCTAAAGTGCTGACAATCTCATGATTAAATGAAAACTAATCAGAAGTTTTGCTTTTTCATTGGGTGTTACAGCATGTGAAACTTCAGTAATTATCTGCAAATTAGGTGACACTTTCAGTCCTTTCATGTAAAATTCAAACAAATTTTAAGCTCTGGATAAACACACTGCGCATATAAAATGAGCAGTCACAAGATTCACGCATTTCAGTCTTAAATGATAGAGGTATTTTTACATAGCTGCAGCACCCATAATTACCAGCAGTCCCAATAATTATCATCTGGGAATGGAGGACTAAGGAAGTGGAACAACTATATAAAAATGCTTAAGTTATATAACAAGGCATAGAGATAAAAATAATAGCAGTACATTTCTTCATTTTTTTCTGTGCAGTGGTTATCACATATTTTATTAGGTGCACTCATAGGAAATTTAAAATTTGTACTTGAAGTTAACTTTCAGCAAATACTGAATGTTAATCTGTCCAACATCATAAACATACCTAAAAACAAAGATGATGTGACTTACCAAATGAAAGTGCTGGCAGGTCGACAGACACACAAACGAACACAAACATACACACAAAATTCAAGCTTTCGCAACAAACTGTTGCCTCATCAGGAAAGAGGGAAGGAAAGGGAAAGACGAAAGGATGTGGGTTTTAAGGGAGAGGGTAAGGAGTCATTCCAGTGCCGGGAGCGGAAAGACTTACCTTGTTGTTGTTGTTGTGGTCTTCAGTCCTGAGACTGGTTTGATGCAGCTCTCCATGCTATTCTATCCTGTGCAAGCTTCTTCATCTCCCAGTATCTACTGCAACCTACATCCTTCTGAATCTGCTTAGTGTATTCATCTCTTGGTCTCCCTCTACGATTTTACCCTCCACACTGCCCTCCAATGCTAAATTTGTGATCCCTTGATGCCTCAAAACATGTCCTACCAACCGATCCCTTCTTCTAGTCAAGTTGTGCCACAAACTTCTCTTCTCCCCAATCCTATTCAATACCTCCTCATTAGTTACGTGATCTACCCACCTTATCTTCAGCATTCTTCTGTAGCACCACATTTCGAAAGCTTCTATTCTCTTCTTGTCCAAACTAGTTATCGTCCATGTTTCACTTCCATACATGGCTACACTCCATACAAATACTTTCAGAAACGACTTCCTGACACTTAAATCTATACTCAATGTTAACAAATTCCTCTTCTTGAGAAACGCTTTCCTTGCCATTGCCAGTCTACATTTTATATCCTCTCTACTTCGACCATCATCGGTTATTTTACTCCCTAAATAGCAAAACTCCTTTACTACTTTAAGTGTCTCATTTCCTAATCTAATTCCCTCAGCATCACCCTTACCTTAGAGGGAAAAAAGGACGGGTATACACTCGCACACACACACATATCCAAAAGGTGGATGGATATGTGTGTGTGTGCGAGTGTATACCCGTCCTTTTTTCCCCCTAAGTTAAGTCTTTCCACTCCCGGGACTGGAATGATTCCTTACCCTCTCCCTTAAAACCCACATCCTTTCGTCTTTCCCTCTCCTTCCCTCTTTCCTGATGAGGCAACAGTTTGTTGCGAAAGCTTGAATTTTGTGTGTATGTTTGTGTTCGTTTGTGTGTCTGTCGACCTGCCAGCACTTTCATTTGGTAAGTCACATCATCTTTGTTTTTAGGTATATTTTTCCTTCGTGGAATGTTTCCTTCTATTATAACCACAACATCATAAACAATCTGACAAGTTGTTAAGGAAGAAAATAAAAATTTTTAACAACAAAAAATGGCTCTGAGCACTATGGGACTCAACTGCTGTGGTCATAAGTCCCCTAGAACTTAGAACTACTTAAACCTAACTAACCTAAGGACAGCACACAACACCCAGCCATCACGAGGCAGAGAAAATCCCTGACCCCGCCGGGAATCGAACCCGGGAACCCGGGCGTGGGAAGCGAGAACGCTACCGCACGACCACGAGATGCGGGCGGATTGTTTTAACAACAATTCAAATCATATAACTACAGTACACATTCTTGTAACACATTATTTGAAATGGTAATTCACCTGAGCATTACTAATATTAATTTTCTACTATCTCATTTTTAAGTTTAGTCTCAAACCCGGTAAGTCATTTTTCAAATGATGTGATGAGGACACCTATTGCAGCAGAGATGACATCAAAAACTATTTATCAGAATACATCTTTCTTCCCACCCCACTTAAAATTTAGAAGTGTCTGTTGGGTTAGGACAAAAACCTATACTCTTGCACACAATTCCAATTGAATTTGGAAAGTTGAGATAGCTACTGGCAGACTGAAGCAGTGATGTGGGTAATGAAGTGTGCCTGAAAAGGTTGTGAAGTAAGAGGTTCATCCACAAAATGGTTGTGAGAGTCCTTCGCAACTGATGAAAATGAAGTAACAAAAGGAAATGGAGCAACAAATGTTTTAAGATACAGCTTGAAACACTGTTTGGTATCAGTTTGTGTCACACCTTTTGTAACTTATGTATTTACGAATTTTCTTTTTTGTGTGTGCAATCTACATCTGGCTGTAGCTGCCTGGCCATTATTTCCCTAAATTAGCATGGATTGTTATGAGCTATCTGCTACTGTCAAGATTCTGGCACTAAATATTACAAGAGCATTTGGAAAAAATGGACACAAACAAGAGCGTACAAAACACATATTCATATCCTGACAAGCCTGGCATACTGAACATCAAAATGTAGACAGTGGTCTTTTCAGTCACCTTTTTCATTAGGTTTCATACTTTGGTAACACCTTTATGCTACCATATAGGATTTATGAACTTTCCAGGTGAGATAATGCATCAGACCAGCCAAACATGAAAGAGTAATGTTGTATAATATAAAATTACAGTTTAAAAAATAAGAGCAGCACTGGTGTACATTTAGTGACTTTTCTCTGCGAAATAATAATACTTCGTATTCTGTCAAACAAACAATTCAAGTCAACAGTGAAAACCAGTCAAAACTCCTTTGCAAGAGAAGTGATCTCTTCATCAATTTCACTCAGTACAGTGGCCCTTTCAACCAGTATCTGTGACTTTTTGGCTGCCAGTTCTTTAACTTGCTGAACAATGGACTTCACCCATCTAGCTCTTTTGGCTTCTCCATCTTCTTCACATTGCTTCTGGCTTAAAGCCACATTATGACAATCTCAGGCATTGCGATAGTCCTGAATCATTCTCTTTTTAAAGTCAATTCTGAAGACACCATCAACTGATTTCAAGCAGTCATATACTTGACATATGGTTACCAATGACAGTTTCTTCGTTGACTATCATACACTCTTTATTAATGGAAAAACCTTGTTCTACAAAGGCTTGATCATGGCCGAGAATGAGAACTTTTTGAAGAAAGCTATACAAATGTTGACAGATGGTATCTCTATCCAATAAGTCTCTCCAAAAGTAACCAATTCTCATCTCAGCCCTCTTGTAGTTTGCACAGAGTCCCAAAACTACCTCCTTACCAAGGAGTTGCACAAATTCTTTATCAACTTTATCACAGTCCTTAGCACTTATCCAATTCTGCAAGACATTCAATAGTCTGGAGTTGCTAGTTTTTGGACTGCTATTTATCACAACTGGATCACAAAAGCTTATGTATCTACAAATTCTGTACTTCAAAGGTGACTCTAGAAGGAGGTTGAGCACATTTCAATCAGAAAGTTGCTGTACTCGTCCTGAAAGTGTCTCTGACACACACTTTTACTTTTTTGAACTCAGATCAAACAGCATGACCTAAGTTCTTGTCTATCGCACAAATAAGACCAGTTTTATTATCAAGTTTTATATCACACACACTGATTTCGTGGCAGATAATACTTCAGTCTTAACTACCAAGGACATCACATCAACAAGTAGAAATGACAAAGCATTGTACAGGAAAAGTACCTTAGGGGTCACACATTGGAATTCCCTCAAAAAGAGCATGACCTGCCCTGAAACAAAGCTAAAGAAGGATAGTTTAGCCAGCAGCAGAGGATCTTCAACGTACTTCAACATCATTCAGAAGCTGTAACTGTCTAATTTGATCTTGTGCTCCTTTACTTTGTCCCCATAAATCTTTAGAAAGGAGACAATTTTTACACCCTGGTCGGCCACATGCTCATTTTCCAGACAGTGCATAAAGCAAAATTTTTTAGGGAAGGGCAGATTTTCAGGTTTATTAAATCTTTTGTAATCAGTTCTCCTTCCAGGTACATTCTTCAACACCTTATAAACTGATCTCAGAAAAGGTACAATGCTGCACTTAGTCTTTAAGGCTGCTTTCTTGAAACTCAGATAAACTGTATGAAGACCTCAAGATCCCCTAACAATAAAAGTTTATGCACTGTCCCACTCTACTCTTCAGATCAAGACACAAATCCTTCAAGAAAGCCCAATGGACATTAGGCCCATCCATTGATCAAAGCATGTTGGTAAGATTCAGATCAGAAGTTTCTATCTTAAAACTTACACATCATATTGGCAGCAGTGGTAAGGCTTGAAAACGCTGATGAAAAAACAATGCATTTCAACTTGTGCCAATATCTGAGAGCAATACCCATTTGCTGCAACTCAGCCACCTTGTTAAGGCTCTCATCAAATACGATTGTAAAAGAAATGCCCCCTTCAAGATCTTCAAAAATATTTTTTCAAAAGTGCGGAACTAATCCACGAACAATACTATATGATGTCTTGGTCCACCAAAACTGCATCTTGCTAGCTACATTATCGTTAGGGAACATGACTGGAAACAAAGCAGTCTGCTCTCCTATGGTAGAAAAGGACACATGATTTTTGACAGCCCGCAGAGTTCGTAAGATTTCTGCCCTTGTAACATCAACCTGAATCAGGTACTTCGAAATATGACTGTTATCCAATGTAGCATTAGTGGCAGTGGTGGAGATGACAATATGACTGTTAGTTCACGCAGCGTTAGTGGCAGTGGTGGAGGTGACAGTGGGCTGCAATAGCTGGGAGGTCGATAAACTGACCGTCAACTGTGGGCTTCCCGAATTGCCAGCTATTATAATCTTATCAAATATCAAGCGAGCAACTTCATTATGCCCGCTTATCTCACCAGAAACAGGGAGCATGATCCAAAAGTATCAGCACCCTGAAAACAATCAAATATTCAAATAAGACATTGCCATTACCCTTTTGATACTGCATTCCTGTCAACCTTTAAAATCCAAAACTTGGGAGATGAAGTTTAAAAAAAATCAGGAGGTACAAAAGATCAACAATTAAGGCTCATTTTTTAGGATTGTTCCGAGACAACTGATGTGAGTCTTTTCCTGTGACATGAAAAGCTATATAATGGCTATAAAAATAAAAATAAAAATGCTGGAACTAACCAAAGCGTAAATTCCGTACCTGTTATTTGTAGCACAGTTCAACTGTGGTACTGGGTTGGGATGTTTTTTGACCATTTCTCCCATGATTGCTCTTGCAGAGCTGAATTTTTTTGCTATATTGCTATTTGGTAACATTTTTCTGAACAGGTCACGCACATGGTCAGTGCAATTAATTGGCAAATTGTAAACAATGTAAGTAATTCGAACACTGAATTCCAATTTTTTTAATTAGTCAGAAAAAAACATTTTCTCAGTGGTTTGAAACATCACTTTTTCCACGTGATATACAAATGTCACGTCAGCAAAGAAAAGGTATCTATATGGTGTGAAAAGTAGAAACTGACCCTAAATAAAAAAAAGTGGGAGGTAATCCACACGAGTACTAATGTTGTTGTGGCTTCCCTAATGCCCATGGCCTTATTGCTATTGGACACTACCTTTCCCAATGCCTGATGGAATCCAAACCAACACCCTCTTTCCTAGTCACCGTGACCTACTATAGCCTCATCCACAATTACGTCTCCTTTGAAGACTCTACCTATAAACAGATCTGGGGTACGGCTGTGGGCACCATCCTATGCCATCTACAGAAATTCTTCCTAAACAGCCAGAATCCCACACCGCTCACCTAGTTCAGGTTCACTTAAGATATCTTTATGATCTGGATTGAGGGTGAGGCCACACTATCCACATTCCTCCAGAACCTCGACACCATCTCCCCCATTTCCTTCACCTGGTCATACCCAGCACAACAAGCCACCTACCTCAATGTTGACCTCCGCCTCAATGATGCCACATCAGTACCTCCGTCCATATCAAATCTACCAAGCATAAGCAATACCTCCACTTTGACAGCTGCCACCCAATCCGTACCAAGAAGTCCCTTCCATAAATCCTAGCCACCCATGGCCATCACATCTGTAGTGATAAACAGTCCCATTCAAAATATACCGAGGGTCTCACTGAGGCCTTCACAAGCCATAATTACCCTCCCAATCATATCTCTCCAATCACCCACCACCTCCCAAAGTATCACTGTCTGGTCACAGAGGAGCATTTCCCTCATGACTCAGTACCACCTGGACTGGAGCAACTGAACTATATTCTCCACCAGGGTTTTGAATCCTCTTGTCGCACACTGAAATGAGAAATGTCTACCCACTATCCTTCCCACAGTGGTATTCTGCTGCCCACTGAACCTACACAATATCCTCATCCATCCCTACACACCCTTGCTCCCAACCCCTCACCTTATGGCTCATGTCCCTGTAATAGAACTTGTCAAATTCTGGGAAAAAGGAACTGTCAATGATATTTTTTAATTATTATTTTGAGCTTTTCCTCATTACAGAGGCTTATCTCCAACATAATAATTTACTCAGAAATTACAATACAAAGAATAATCGTTCTTATACTATATTTTCAAAATATTCCTCCAGGTGTTTCTATCTTGTGTGTCCTCTTCCTCTGCGCCCATGCTCCTCATTGTGCGCTGTGCATTTTGGATCCAGGTTGTCATAGGTCATCGTCTTCTTCTTCTCCCCTCCGGTTCCCACTCCAGTATCAATTTTGGTATTCTGGTTTTCTTCATTCGTTGTGCATGCCCGTACCACTGTAATTTCTTCCTATCCATTACGCCATATATTCTTCCTTTTATTTCCATTCTCCTTATTATTTTGGTGTTCCTTATCTTTTCTTTCCTGGAGATTCTTGCCAATCTTCTCCAGAAGTCCATCTCTAGAGCTTATAATTTTTTAAAGTGCTTCACATTAATTGGCCAGGTCTCCTTTCTATACAGAACCACACTCTCTAATATGGATTTGTATATTAATTTTTTTAGTTCTGCTCGTTACATTCCTGCTCCATAAGACTGAGTTAAGCATCCCAATGACCTTCCGTCCGCTACTAATTCTTTTATTGATTTCTGACTCTGATTTTCCCTCGATTTCTAAAATGGATCCCAAATAACAGAAAGAGTTTATCTTTTTGATTTTCTTTCCTTCAATGTATAGCTCATCTGAATCATTAGTCAAGTATTCTGTTTTTCGGTAATTAATCTTCAAACCCCACGTTTTGTATGCTACTGCTAGTTGATTGCACATCTTGTGCTACGACTACTTGATCATCAGCAAAAAATAAATGATGTAGGTAAACTCCATCTCTTATTTCTAATCCCATACTATTACATTTACGAGACCATGTTCTAAGGCTAATATCTATATAGGTTTTAAATAATGATGGTGACATGGGGCAGCCCTGTAAAAGGTCTTTGCTTGTTCTAAATTTCTGTGAAAGTTTATTACCGACTTTCAGTTGGTAAATGGTATCTTTATACATCAGTTGTATTATTTTAATCAAGGAAAGATTGATGTTTGCCATATGTAGTGCTCTCCAAAGTAATTTTCTTGGAACAGTATCATACGCTTTTTCTAGATCTATGAAAATGAATCCTATATTTTTTTGATTTTTTCCTATGTTTCTCCAAAATCTGTCATAACGTGAAAATATGGTCTACATCTTCCAGCCGTGAATCCACATTGTTCTTCTTGGGTTCTAAAACTTTTTTTCCTGTTCGTTTTTAATTACTTTCACAAAAATTCTCATTAATGTGTTTGTAACACAAATTCCTCGATAGTTTGAACAAATTTTGCGATCCCCTTACTTAAATATTGTATTAATGTAACCTAGCTTCATCTCGTTGTGTATTGAATCTCCATGTATCACTTTGTTGAAGAGTTGTGTTATCAGTTTCACAATTTTGTCGCCACCATATTTCAGACACTCCAGATTGATATTGCCTGGTCCTGGTGATTTACCATTCTTTCCTGTTCTTAACGCCTGAAGTATGTTTAAAATCTACCCTAATTCCCACTTGTCACTAGACAGGTACTCAAAACACCAGATTTAGTGGGAAAACCACTAACTTGGCAGCACTGTCACAGTGACAAAAGACAAATGCAAGTCCAAACAGAGCACAAAACATTCTACAAAATGTACAGGAAAGAGGAAAAAGTACAATCTATGGTATGTCACATGCGACTTTGTGATTTCTACAAACTCCAAGAAGTACATAGATTAAAAAGAATAACAATAAAAGACTTTCCACAAAGGGCCAAAACCAAAATGATGGGTTTTCAAAACAATTGTCACAGGTTTGATGAACATTAGCTAAAAATCGGGAGAAATAATGAAACTATCAGGATGCAGGATAACATGCTGAAAATCGGGAGGCTCCCACCTAAATCAGGACAGTTGGCAGGTCTGCACTATGAGGGGGAAAATAGTAGTTGTCAATAGATGGATATGTCCGGTTTCAGAATGCAGGTGCGATGAACAAGGGATTAATGAAATCAACCCCCTCGTCTAAAGAGAAAGCAATAAGAACACGAACATCAGGAAAGCATGGGGTGAGGTGTACCTTACCGATCCTCCCTCTTCCCTGAAAAACCAGTGGCATGTTCTCATAATGAGCATAAACACTTGACATTAGAAAAGGAAAGGTTACATAAAGCTGAGAGGGTACGTCGAAAATGCCAAAGTCTGTCGGTTACCTTGGAACACCAATCTGTTGGCGAGGTTTCTCAGCTCGCCTGATGTTTCGGTTCTCCTCGCTTACGTTTCAAAGCATTGTTGGAATACCTTTTTAATGGCCTAACGCAGAACCAAAACAGCAGAGTGAAAAATAATGCAGTCATTGAAAATTAAATCCCATTAAGGTCAGTGAGATGGTGTGCAAGAGCCTATGCATCACGTAACAGTTGTAGCACTTCACTTACTGAGGACTAATGAAAAAGACAAATGTCCACTGTCTTCTTGGCTGCCGCGAATACCTTGGAATGCTTAGCTCCTTCCACATGGCTGATTATGGCCATCTTCCCTATGCTGCTGAGGGCAAAAGACTTGCTGCTTACTGTGCAATATGCCTGGAATTCTGATGTATTGTGGGCCTTGATGCCCTCAAACCTTCAGTCACTGAGCCATTCAGCATTGAATTTCACCTTGCTTGGTTTCTCCATGATATACTAGTAGGACACTGCGAGCATTGCCACATGACTAAGGATGAAAAGTTGTTAGCTGAAATCGCTCCTGCAACAATCAAAAGTTGGTGCAGCTTCAAAGGTGAGATGCTACACAAAAACAGATTTTACTGAGAAGCCAAGGAAATTTTCAGCAGATTCTCTGATACCTGCATCTCCTGCCTGTGTGTCTGTGGAGGCTAAACCTTGAGAGTGTGAGAATAAAATATTCACAGAACCCTCATGCCTTAGAAACGGTCCACGTTACCAAAATGAGATTTTGGCAAATGACAGCACAGAATTTTCTTATCTACTGCGTTATACGAGTAACTGTAGACTTATGTACTGGAATGATGTAATTTTTTTAAGTCTTCGATAGTTGCTGAAATGAGAATTAGTCCGGCTTCGCAAAAAGATAAGTTAAGAAATTAAATGTGAGTTTTCATAAACTTTTGACTTAAATTGACCATATTCCATCATTTAATAAACAACTGTTTCAGGATTCTGTCATAACTGCAAGTGCATTAGGATGTTAATGAGGTGACAATGTGCAAACACTGCTTTGTTATGCCAAATGAAGTGAAAGAAATAGAAGAAATGTAGCTGTTACTTGAAATTCGCCACTTTTGAGTGAGTGGTTTTCATGTGACAGCAAATTCGAGTTGTTACAAATATAATGAAGGGGCTGGCCAATGAACCTATCAAAAAACATACAACTGTAGTGTGAAATATCTGGTTTGTGAAAACTGACACATGAATGTTACACCAAAAATGTAAAAAATAGGACATACAAAGAGATGGTTGAAAAATTTCTAGACAGTATTCCAACTGTGGATCACAGTGCTGTTATATAAACTAAGCTACAAAATTTGAGATGAAAAAAATTCTTCATTTGTGTAATCATATTGTCCATAACTGCTTCATTATAACTGAAGGCATTTTAAATCCATCTCTGAAGCTATGATACAAGAAACAATAGTGCCAAATAAAAAAAAAAAAAAAAAAAAAAAAAAAAACCTTGCACGCAGATGGCATTTTCTGATATGAGTGAAAATCTTAAGTACTAATATCAATGTCTTTTGTAACGGACTGTTTTCAGATGGTAAAAGCAAACCAAATGGTGTTCCATTAAGACCACTGGCATTATTTTATTTCAATAAAACGAAACATATTTGGTGACAAAAATACATGTTTCCCTGGAGTCTCAAGCACATTTAAAATACCTTCACTGATTTGAAAAATAACCTCAGAAAAAAGTAGGTCTCTTGAAGAAGTGTATAAGGCGGCGAAGAGTTGTGTAAACAAACACTATAGGTGGTACTACTATGTTTGTTATTGTCGGTTATTACCCGTTGTTTTATGTTTATTATTTTACAGGTACTGTGAGATTTTTCTTTCAAGAAATATATGAGTACATAGCTTGCAACCAACAAGTGACTGCCATAATTTCTTCTTCTTATCGTCCTCACTTTCTAATGCATAAATTACTTTCAAAGGTTCATAATATACTAGAATAAATGAAACGTCCATAAAATGCCACACTGTACAATGAAATTGCATTGAGATAGTCGCAATTCCTGAAATCCATTGCCTGCAGCCTCTGACCTGCCCAGGAGCACCACAGTCCTGGGTCCATGGATAAACCATGAAAATCTGCAGCATTATGCCACACTCAAACAGATCCAGCCTTTGGGCTGATTGGTGAGACTAGATCTGAAGGGCAGGGCCTGCACGTTTATGGGAAACAGTGGCCTTCAGATTGACAGGCCTGATCCATTACATACACCCAGAGAAATGGCCTGCGGTTTTGGTCCATTGCAGAAATCCATTCGTGTGGTGTCAGAGACATTACGTTGATGAAATGAGACGATGATGATCAATTGATGCAACAGATAATTGGTGTGAATGTCCTGAGAATCAATAATATTGAGAATAGGTAGCAACTCACTAAAGATGATCGCTGAGCTACAGAGAGGTAAGCAGAAAAGACAATACATTCTCAAATAAATTTTCGGCCACAGCCTTTGTCAGAAAATGTGCACGCACACACACATTCACAAAATCACTTAGACAGAACTCTTGCAAACATCACCATCACCTCTAACCACTGCATCTACAGTCTCAGAGAATCAGATCCAAACAAACCACCCCACATGTCTCCCTGCCTCTCGTCGGCAGCTGCTAGGCTAGTGGCAAGAAGTGGCAGCAGCACTGACTGCAAGCTGAGGGGAGTGGTAGGAAGGGGAGAATCAGTAAGAATGAGGGAATGGAGAAGTGGTGCATGAAATCAGCTGTGCCCAGCAAGCGGCGATGCATGACATCTCAGTAAACAAAGCATTTCATCTACTGAGGCAAAAAATGAAATTTTTCCTGTGGTTTTTTTTCCAATTTCCCTGAATTCCCTGACATGTTTGAAATTACCTGATTTCCAGAACTTGTAGCAATGCTGGATTTTTCCAGGAACTCTATAAATTTAAAAAAAAGATACAGTTAAGGACTATATAATACCTATATGTTTTTGTTCAAAACTTAGTTTTTACATATTTCCTTATACTGCATTCCTAACTTTTTTAAATCTTTCTTCAGCATTACCTCCTTGAAACTTCTTCATGTATTTAAACTCTGAGTCACACTCAAATCTGGACCAGCGCATTTCATGGGCAATGCTCTTACCAACTGTGTTATCCAGACTTCAATTTGGCAATACCTGTTTCTTATGTTCTCTTTATTTCCGTGCTGCGTATACCCAGGCAACTTATTTGCGTTTGCTTTCTCGAAATCTTCTTCTTCTAATTTCTTTGTTCAATAGCACATATTACTATCATTACAGAAAATTTATCAGTGTATCAGGTGCTAAATTATCAACTACAAAAGCTTTAAAACTCGTTCTGCATTTTTCTTTTATTTCCTCAATTTACCACAATAAGTCTCACTTTATGAAACTGTTCACAATTAAAATGAAGCTACATAACATCAATATCCAAGTTCCGGGACACAAAACAAATAAATCTTGGAATACTGAAACAGTAAACGTGATTAGAAGTTTGTGAGCTACAGTAGTAATGCTAGCAATTACTAAACTGCTACATTTTTTGTCTTTATTAATCATAATATGACAAAGCGCATGGAAGTTATTCAGAAAATTAGTATCCATTTTAGTCTTTTGCCACAAAAAATTTCACTAATAGCATCTACAAATAACTCGTCACAAAGTTTCTGCCTATTGTCAATACTACAATTGGAGAATGGATGTACCAAGTGACACTTACGAATTTAATTAGATATTGTTATGATGATGTATATACAATAAGGTACACAGAATGTTAAGATTTCACAATATATTAAAATTGTACTTTGCCATGCTACATAAAATTTGAGTAATGTGGTGCATCCAATCTTTCTGGAGATTTGGGACCTCTACTTTTCCTCCTGTATATTAATGACTTGAGCCTGAATGTTGATGCACACAAAACAATAATATTTGCTGATGACACAACTGTACTCCTCAAAGGGGAGAATACAGAGGCTGTGCAAAAAGCTGTGAACTTGGCCACTGAACAACTCAGCAACTGGACTAAAATCAACAGATTAACTATCAACACCAAAAAGACAGCTTCCATGAACTTTCACACAACACAAAATGCAAATTCCTCTCAGCCATTTGCCACTGTAAATAATCAGTCAATAGATACCAACACTGTTTTCAGATTCCTGGGTCTGTGGGTTCAAGATAACCTGAAATGGAATACACATACAGGAAAGGTAAATGCCAGGATTTGTACTGGCTGTTATGCATCGAGTGTATTGAAAACGTACTAGCCTGAAAAACATTAACCAGTGCGTACTACGCTTACATACAAGTCCACCTAAAATATGGTGTAATATTCTGGGGAAATTCTCCAACTGCTCTGAGCACATTCAGAATCCAGAAGAGAGCAATGAGGATTATTACTGGGAGCAAACCCAGAGACTCCTGCAAACCCATCTTGAGAAAGTTGGAAATCCTTACACTGCCTTGCCTCTACATTCTTGAGACTAAAATTTTTCAGAAACCACATAGTGCCAACCGACCCCAGAGTTGTAAAAAATAATGAAATACATGAACACAACACCAGGCAAAATGCAAACCTGCATGTCATACATACAAATACTCAACTTTGTAAAAAGGGAGCTTTCCACATGGGCCTCCAACTGTTCAACAATCTTCCCACTAGTATTAAGTCCATTGAAGACAACATAAAATTTAGCAAAGCCGTGAAGTCATATTTGTTGTGTCACTGTTTTTACTCTGTAAATGAATACTTAGAACAGTAATCTTGCTGTTTGTGTTAAACTGAAAACAACTGAGCGATATAACACATTAGGATACTATAGGCCTATGTTAATATATGTTAACAACGTTAAATGATATTTTCCGACATCTGCAACACACTGTGTACCATCAGATCACATGGAATAAATAAATAAAGAAGTGACAGAACCATTTGCAGAATTGCTCAGCAACATTAGTAAATGAGATCTGATGAACACTGTGTGCAGTTAAAAATCTTAGCTCCCTCTATCAGGAATTTTAATATCCATACATATTTTTAAAAAACTGATGTGTGTGTGTGAGTGGTTGCTTGGCTGGTTGAGTTGGAGGGGGGGCCAAACAGTGAGGTCATCGGTCCCATCGGATTAGGGAAGGATGGGGAAGGAATTTGGCCGTGTCACTTCAAAGCAACCATCCTTGCATAAATCAGGACGGCTGGACGCGGGTTTGAACTGTCATTCTCCAAAATACGAGTGCAGTTTGCTAATCACTGCACCATCTTAGGTTTGGGAAGAGTATGTTAGCAAAGCTTATAGGTATCAGTGTAGTGGGTGGTGGTGGTGGTGGTGGTGGTGGTGGTGGTGGTGGTGGTGGTGGTATCACTCATGGAAAAATTCCTGTAGTAGTTGGTGTTAGAGCTGCACCCTTTTTAGATAGAAGTCAGCTGATAGGTATACCTGCTTAAAGGAAGTCCCTCTAACTTAAGGGCTTACCTTCACAGGATATAACATTTCCAAGTACAGAAGGAATTAGGATATTTCATCATAATATAAGAGGTATTAGAGATAAAGTTAGTGAACTGCTTATAGATGTTGACTCTGAAATTATTGGTATATCAGAGCACCACTTAAATAATTTGACACTTTAGAGGCTTCCTTTACCAGGATACAGATTAGCTGGCTGTTTTTCAAGGAGTTCCTTGCAGGGTGTGGAAGTGGTTATGTACATAAAAAACAGTATTCCATTTGAGTCCATAGACGTATCACAGCACTGCACTGAACAGATATTTGAACGCTGTGTAGGGGCAGCTGAATTTAGTGAAACTAAACTTCTAATTGTTGTTGTTTATAGGTCCCCTAACTTCAGAGCATTTCTGCTCAATTGAGAGAGGGTTCTTGATTCACTTTGTAGGAAGTACCAGAAGTTAGTTATTGTGGTGACTTCAATATACATTTTGTATATGATGGTGCAAGAAAAAGGATGTTGGTAGATCTCATAAACTCATATGATCTGATGCAGACTGTGTTTCTTCCAACTAGGGTGCAGGGGAACAGTAGCACAGCCACAGACAACATTTTTATTCAATCTTCATTACTAGATGGGCATTCTGTTAGTAGACGGGTGAATGGCCTTTCACCCCATGATGAACAAATTTTAACACTAAAAGGCTTTAGTACTCAAACAAATGTCAAATTTAATTACAAACTATGTAGGAAAGTTCATCCAACAACAATAGAGAGTTTTTTAAACTTTGTCAAGGAACAAGAGTGGCAGGATGTTTATAGTGCCGATAACATAGACGACAAATATAATGCTTTCCTTAACACATCTCATACTCTTTGAGAGTTGCTTTCCATTAGAACATTCTAAATGGGGTATTAGCAGTAATAGGCAGCCTGAGTGGTTGACTAGTAGGATAAGGGTATCTTGTAGAACAAAGCAGGAAATATATCAAAATGTTAGAAGTAGTCACATTTTCTGAGCATTACTGGTGAATTAAATAAAAATTTAGTTTCTAAAGGGAATCATATAACTTTCTTGGCAAATGCCTTTCCGAGATTGATGTCTGAAATACTCCTCTGTGAGACAGACAAGTGGGAGACTGAGTCAATAATTAAATCACTGAAGACTAAGGACTCTCAAGGTTATGATGGAGTGCCTAGCAGAACATTAAAGTACTGTTCTGCACATGTTAGCCCTGTATTTAGCCATATTTGTAATTTTTTCTTTAGGAACGGTCAGTTTCCTGAAGGATTAAAGTACTCAGTAGTGAAGCCACTTTATAAAAAGGAAGAAAGGGATAATGTAGATAATTTTAGACCTATTTTATGCCATCAGTGTTTGCTTAAGTTACTGAAAAGGCTCTGTATGCAAGGATAATCGATCATCTTATATTACACAATTTGTTGTCAAATGTACAGTTCGGCTCTAGGAGTCGTTTAACAACTAAAAACATTCTCTTTTCTCTGTGAGGTACTGGATGAGTTAAACAAAAGATTTTGAATGCTAGGCATATTTTTTTATTTAACTAAGGCATTTAATTGTGTTGGTCACAAAATATTGCTCCAGAAGTTGGACCATTAGGGAATACAGGGAGTAGCTCACAACTGGTTCACCTCTTACTTTAGCAACAGACAGCAAAAGGTCATTATTCACAATGTTGATAATGGCTGTGATGCGGCCTGAGTGGGGTACAGCCAAGTGGGGGGTGCCCCAGGGATCAATGTTGGGGCCACTCCTGTTCCTTATTTATATAAATGACATAAACTCTAATACTACAAATAACTCTAAAATATTGCTGATGACACTAGCTTGGTGGTAAAGTAAAGTAAACATTAGCTCGGTTCCAAATAGTGCAGTTCATGGCATAACTTCATGGCTTGTAGAATATAAACTGACGCTAAATCGCAGTAAGACTCAGTTTTTACAGTTCCTAACACACAATTCAACAAAACCTGATGTTTTTATTTCAGAGAGTGTTCAGATAGATAGTAAACTGTCATGGAAAGCCCACATTCAGGATCTTGTTCAGAGACTTAATGCCGCCATTTTTACTACTCTAACGATATCTGAAGTAACTGATCATTCGACACAAAAATTTGTGTGCTTTGCTTATTTTCATTCGGTTATGTCATATGGTATTATATTTTGGGGTAACTCTTCCAATTCTAAAAGGATATTTTTTGCTCAGAAATTGACGGTTTGGGCACTAAGTGCTGTAAAGTTCACGCACCTCTTGTCGACCCATGTTCACGAGTCTGGGTATTTTGGCACTGGCCTCTCAATATGTATATTCCTTACTGTCATTTCTTGTAAACAATATTAGCTTATTCCCAAGAATAAGCAGATTTCACACAGTTAATACTCGGCAGAAATCAAACCTGCATTTGGATCGGACTTCCTTTACTGTTGTGCAGAAAAGTGTGCAGTATCCTGCTGCATCCATTTTCAGTAAGCTACCACAAGAATTCAAAAATCTTAGCAGTAATGCACGCACTTTCAAATCAAAAGTGAAGAGTTTCCTCATGGGTCACTCCTTCTATTCTGTTGAGGAGCTCCTTTAAAAATTAAGCTGATTCTTGTTGTATTGTTGATTGCGTTTACTTAAACTTATGGACTGACTTCTTTTCGGTTCATAAACATTTATTTTTATCTGTTATCACTTTTATGTTGTAATTTCATTTACTGACACATTCTGTGACCTTGGGGATTTGCTCCTCAATTTGGTCCTATGGAACTTGACGTGTAAATAAATAAATAATCCTTGCTCAGAGATTTGCTCCTATGGAACTTGACGTATAAATAAATAAATAAATTTTGCTCAGAATGTGTGTGTGTGTGTGTGTGTGTGTGTGTGTGTGTGTGTGTCACATACATCATCTCTGAAACCAGTGGAGAGATTTCATCCAAACGTGGTTCATGCATGCTTAACTGTCAGGCAACAATCGTTATGGAATTAAGAACCACCGACCTAACATAGTTCAGGGGATATGACATCATAATGTGATGCGCAAAAAATTGCCTCATTATGCATGATGTCTACATTTATTACTTCTTTTCTATAACTCTATTCTCAACACATATTGGAGACAGTATCCACATATGCCTCTGAATGTACCTACAAAATATCGTATTTACTCGAATCTAAGCCGCACTTTTTTTCCGGTTTTTGTAATCCAAAAAACCGCCTGCGGCTTAGAATCGAGTGCAAAGCAAGCGGAAGTTCTGAAAAATGTTGATAGGTGCCGCCACAACTAACTTCTGCCGTCGAATATATGTAGCGCTACACAGGCATCCTTTGTAGGCACAAAGATAAATACTGGCGCCAAAACCTCTGCGACAGTAAATAAAATAAAAAAAAAAAAATAAAAAAAAAAATTGGAAGACGAGTTTTTTTTTTTTTTTCTCTGCCCGAGTTTCGACCACTGCTTTTTCATACATTATCCAACGAAGTAAATACAAATTCCGTATTGTTCATCTTCGAATTTCAATGTACTACGAAAATCCGACTGATAATACAGGGATTTTTGTCAATATGGCCAACTCTGCGTTCTGAATTTTTTCCTACCTGTGAGAAGAGATGGTTGCTAATAGGAACCTGATGAAATGTGAATCACATGCAGTATTCTCTTCACCATAAGAATAATACGAATATAAACATTTTGCCATGTATTCTTTCGTGTTTGCTGCTATCTCATTTAAATCCTGTCTGCCTGATAAACTATGAAACTAGAGTGAGACAACAGCAAACACGGAAGAATATACATATCGTGTCATGTTTATATTCGTATTATTCTTATGCCTAATAGTGATACAGTCAGAAATGAAGCACGGCAACTGACTAGATTTTTAAATAAAGATGACTCTAATTTCGGTGCAGAATTTGATGTACTAAAGAAGCGGCCGCAAAGATTTTCAAACGGAGAAAAATTTTCACCTAACTCTCGTTCAGAACATGTTCTATCATACGCAGTCTATTATTTGGTTCTTGTTGATCATTATCAAAGAAAGCAGCAGTGTAAGTAACAACAAATAGCAGTCTCTTGCCATTGTTTTTTAATTGTAAGCGGTGGTAGCGCGCAGCGCACAAAAGCAAGCAAAGCCGCGAGCGGCGACAGGCCGTAAACACGCACTATCAGAATGCGACAAACAATGCATGACACAGTACAGTAATGCATTTTCAGCTTAGAGTGACGTAAACACCTATAACAAAGAAAACAGCACTTATCAGATCAAAGCAAAATAAGCAATCGATTCAAACCAGACGAAGCACGTGAAAAAGGAAGGGTATCCGTATAAATACGGACGGAGCGCCTGACGCATAGCAATGGCTACCTGGCAAAGCTTAACTGCTAAGCTTTCGACTCGAACCAAACTACTGTAGCTGTATCGTCATTCATTCGACCTAAATTGTGTCTCATATTACAATGGACGAACTTTGTTTCGATTTGGAGGTGCGGCCTAAAACTTTTCTCTCCCTTTGAATTTCGAGTCTCATTTTTCAGGTGCGGCTTAGATTCGAGTGCGGCTTAGATTCGAGTAAATACGGTATATCACTGCATGACACATTGACTCAGTACCACATCTACACTTACTGTCAGAAGTTCTGTCATAAGGAATATCAAGTGAAATTTGTGACTGGCTTGAGGACTTTTTGGCAGGGAGGACAGCATGCTATCTTTAACAGACTTTCATCACCAGATGTAGATGTAACTTTGGGTCTACGCCGGGGAAGTGTTTTGGAACCTTTGCTGTTGTTGTATATTAATCACCTTGCACACAATATGAATAGTAACCTCAGGCTTTTTGCAGATGTTGCAGTTATCTGTGATGAAGTAATGTCTGAAAGGAGATAGATAAATATTCTGTCAGATATTGACAAGATTTCAAAGTGGTGCAAAGATTGGAAACTTGCTTTAAATGTTCAGAAATGTAAAACTGTGCACTCCACAAAATGAAAAACAAAGGATACTATGACTATGATGTCAATGAGTCACTGTTGGAATCAGCCAGCTCACACAAATACCTGGGTGTAACACTCTGTAGGGATATGAAGTGGAATGATCACATAGCCTCAGCCAAGAGTAAAGCAGATGGTAGATTGGTTGGTTTATGGGATGAAAGGGACCAGACTGCAACGGTCATCAGTTGCAGATGGTAGACTTCAGTATATTGGTAGAACACTGGGAAACTGCAATCAGTCTACAAAGGAGATGGTTTACGAATAACTCAAGCAATTTACCCTAGATTATTGCTCAAGTGTATGGGACCCATACCAAATAGGACTACCAGCTGATATTGAACATATACAGAGAAGGGCAGCACGAATGGTCACAGGTTTGTTTAATCCTTGGGAGAGTGTCACAAACACACTGAAGGAACTGAACTGGAAGACTCTTGAAGATAGACATAAACTATCCTGAGAAAGTCTATTAATGAAGTTTCAAGAACCAGGTTTAAATGGTGACTCTAGGAATATACTACAATCCCCTACATATTGCTTGCATAGGGGTCGAGAGAATAGGATTAGAATAATTACTGCACACACAGTGGAATTCAAACATCATTCTTCCTGCACTCTATATGCAAATGGAACAGGAAGAAACCCTTATAACTGGTACAACGGGACATGCCCTCTGTCATGCATCTCAGAATGGTTTGCAGAATATAGATGGAGATGCAGATGTAGATAGATCTGGAGACATGACACCATTAACACTGTGATAAATGAGATATGATGTTATAAACACTGAGATGCATGAAAAGCTGCCAAAGCATACTTCATCTTTACTCCTTTGTTACTAACTCTATCTGCAAAATATTTTTCAGGCAGTATCCACATATACGGCTGAATGTACCTAAACAAATACACCATTGCACAACACACACAGCAAGAGGTGTGACATCATAAATACTGCGCTACATGAAAAATTGCTTCCTCATGCATGAAGTCTTAATACATTTGTTCTTTACTACTAAGACACTCCTACAGAAGAGTCAACTTACAGAAATAACAAACACCTATCAGCACTTTCCACAGTTTCAACTGTGAAGCACAAATGGCTGTAGTCAAAAACAGCAGCCTTCTACACAGCAATGAAGAGGCACTGCCATAAAGATGCTTACTAATCCTATTGCAGACATGTGAAGCAGCTGCATCCAGCATACAGAAACTGTCCAGGATCATGTTAATTAATATGGTTACTGTATTTATACATTTTTACATTATGTATTTTTGTTTGCATGGCTCTTTCATAATTTCAAACTGCATTTTCACAAATATTTAGATATGAAATTTTTTGATACTTTGTTACAAAAACAGTTCATTTTTTGTTTTTGTTTCCAATAGAAAATTTTCAAAATTAATACCTGGGCAATGCCTGGCTTGTCAGCTAGTAATGTATAAAACTAGCATTTTTACTCTATTTTCTGAAAAGAGATATAATTTGACATTTGACAAGAATTTACATACCAGGAAGTCTCTTCTGAAAGTATCTGTTTGGAGTGCAGCCTTGTGAGGAAGTGACAAAAGTTATACAGCACAGGCAAGAAGAGAACAGAAGCTTTTGAAACAAGATGCTACAGAAGGATTCTGAAAATTAGATGTGTAGGTCAGGAAACTAATAAAGAAGTAATTAATCAAACTGTAGAGGAAAGAGATTTGTGGCAAAACTCGATTACAAGAAGGTATGGGTTGATCAGAGAAAGACGAAGGCAATACAGAATTAATCAGTGTGGGGCAACTGTAAAGGGGGGGGGGGGGGGGGGGGGGCAGAATTGTTGAGGGAGTCAAAGGCATTGCTACAGTAAGGCGAGCTCACACAGATGTGGGTTCCAGTAGTTATGAAGAGGCTTCAAGATGACAGAGTAGCATGAAGAGATGCATCAAACCAGTCTTGGCACTGAAGAACATAACAGCAACTCTACGAGGTGCATTCAAGTTCTAAGGCCTCCGATTTTTTTTCTCCGGACTGGAAAGAGATAGAAACATGCGCATTGTTTTAAAATGAGGCCACGTTCATTGTCAATACATCCCAGAGATGGCAGGACCGTACGGCAGATGGAATTTTACCGCCAGCAGCGGCAATGAGAACTGTTTTAAATACTTAAAATGGCGACGTTTTCCTTACTTGAATAGCGTGCAATCATTCGTTTTCTGAATTTGCGTGGTGTGAAACCAATTGAAATTCATCAACAGTTGAAGGAGACATGTGGTGATGGAGTTATGGATGTGTCGAAAGTGCGTTCGTGGGTGCGACAGTTTAATGAAGGCAGAACATCGTGTGACAACAAACCGAAACAACCTCGGGCTCGCACAAGCCGGTCTGACGACATGATCGAGAAAGTGGAGAGAATTGTTTTGGGGGATCGCCGAATGACTGTTGAACAGATCGCCTCCAGAGTTGGCATTTCTGTGGGTTCTGTGCACACAATCCTGCATGACGACCTGAAAATGCGAAAAGTGTCATCCAGGTGGGTGCCACGAATGCTGACGGACGACCACATGGCTGCCCGTGTGGCATGTTGCCAAGCAATGTTGACGTGCAACGACAGCATGAATGGGACTTTCTTTTTGTCGGCTGTGACAATGGATGAGACGTGGATGCCATTTTTCAATCCAGAAACAAAGCGCCAGTCAGCTCAATGGAAGCACACAGATTCACCGCCACCAAAAAAATTTCGGGTAACCACCAGTGCTGAAAAAATGATGGTGTCCATGTTCTGGGACAGCGAGGGCGTAATCCTTACCCATTGCATTCCAAAGGGCACTGTGGTAACAGGTGCATCCTACAAAAATGTTTTGAAGAACAAATTACTTCCTGCACTGCAACAAAAACATCCAGGAAGGGCTGCGCGTGTGCTGCTGCACCAAGACAACGCACCCACACATCGAGCTAACGTTATGCAACAGTTTCTTCGTGATAACAACTTTCAAGTGATTCCTCATGCTCCCTACTCACCCGACCTGGCTCCTAGTGACTTTTGGCTTTTTCCAACAATGAAAGACACTCTCTGTGGCCCCACATTCACCAGCCGTGCTGCTAGTGCCTCAGCGATTTTCCAGTGGTCAAAACAGACTCCTAAAGAAGCTTTCGTTGCTGCCATGGAATTATGGCATCAGCGTTCTGAAAAATGTGCACGTCTGTAGGGTGATTACGTCGAGAAGTAATGCCAGTTTCATTGATTTCGGGTGAGTAGTTAATTAGAAAAAAAATCGGAGGCCTTAGAACTTGAATGCACCCCGTAAATGGCTCATCTCTTTTCATTCTGAGCTTATATGATGATACAACAATTTTAATAATATATGCAGGCACAACTGTTGCTTCTATCGCATATTTCTGCCAATCCTTGACCTAAAGACCATGTGTATGTCAATTAACATACATAACTCTCTTGAATCTATGAGAAAGTAGATCTACATGTAAGTGCAAGATCTGATTTTATACGTAACACAATGGACAAATATGTGTGTGTGTGTGTGTGTGTGTGTGTGTGTGTGTGTGTGTGTGTGTGTGTGTGACAAAGGCCTTAATACCCGAAAGCTTTATTTGTGACAGTCTTTTTGTTGTGCCAATCAGTGACTCAGCATCTCCACTATATGGCGAGTAGTAACTTTTTATAATATTGTTACAAAGCCAGAGATTAGGAATATGGTGTCAAAAAAAAGGACAATACCATAAATGTTACATGAGTGAATTTTACAAGATTTGTATCAGTAACTTCAAAATTTGCAGAGCTGAAAATGTGATGATTTGGTAAGAAAGAAAGTAAAACGCATACAAGCAACAATGGCAGGTCCAAGAAAACAACAAATATTAAAGTAAGTTACCAACAAGGGTGAAAAACAAGGATTGACAATAAGTAACAGAGACTTGTTTCAGTAGCCTAAATAACTAACTTTTTAGATACAAAAGAAAGAAAAGGCACTGTTACACCCCCCTTCGTTCTGACCACTGATGATGGGTGTTACTCATTAAATCAAAGACATATAATTACAAATGTTTTGCGGTAGTTGCATTTACTAGATATGAATGAATTGTGTGTTTGCATAACAACTATGGACACTAAGCATACAAAAGAGGTATTGACACTAGCTTTTACTGAATCAATCACTGCTGAGGATTTATGTTTGCACACAAGTGAATCTTTTTAATTTTGCAAAATCTCCCTGAGAATGCTGAAATTACATTTACTTTGCTTGTCTAGTTGATTAAAGTGGTAAGTTTAACTGTGCAATAAGATCAACTTGAAGTTGGCTTATAGGAAATACTAGGGAGTGCCATTTTCAGGTATATGGATGTGCATGCATTAAACGCAACTTCGATCATTTTAAAGGAATGGGTGCTTTCAAATGAAGTCTACTGCTGTATCTGCAGCACTTACCCTGCCAACAAAACATAAACTCCTGTCCAGTCTACAGCCATTGCACTCGCCTGAAACAATAATCAACAGAGAGATAAAGCAAAATATATAAAAGTCCAACATTTTTAAATAGATAGGAGAAAAAAAGGAATGCCTATATAATAATTGCTGATATTGTAGTTACAAGCTGACTTTCTGTATACTGTCTATAATAACAGAAGCAACAGTAAATTCAGTTGTCCTTATGAACGCATGCTTAATGTAACCTCAAGTTTGGCACACAATGCACTTCATGAAACACACTTGTATACGATCACTAGAACGATTCCATATAATAAAGTCATGCTCTACAGTTTCTCCATGTGCTCCACAACTGTTTCTTTAATTTACATAAAAGCACTCCAGTTGCTCTGTAGAGTTTAATTTAGTCCATTACCAGTTTAAGCTCTTCTATTAAGACATTTTCCAGTGGTTCTGAAAACTGTGATAAATATTTATATGTGTATTTAAAACATATGAACATCAATCCTATATACATGGTAGTTTTCAGAACCTCTTGAAAAATGCCTTAATGGAAAAGTCAGATCTGGTAGTGGGCTAAATAAAGCTCTACAGAGCAACTAGAGTGGTTTTACAATTTATTTGTATTGCATTTACTTATTGTAATGGTTCATTTCCATGTCTTTTATGCCAGCGTGAAGAACATGTCAAAGTAGAAATGTTTCAATTAGACAGAAAATGTAACAAAGTACTGACATAATATTTCACATATTTCAAGGGCTGTTTTTTTATTTTCCATTCTTTTTAAAATCCTAGAGTAAAAACACTCTGTCCGTCTCTTTTAAAAAATTACTGGTCTTACCAATTAAACACATCTTTACATTTTTAAGAGCACATAACTATATGGTAAACATTCAAAATTACATGGTATTAAGTTAAACACTTGTTATATCAGTGTATTTTAAACCTTTCTGGGGAATAACTGAAGCATAATGCAAATCAGATTTTGTTCCTGTGTTGTAATCATGGGTCATTTCATTATTTTCATAGTGCATACACCACCAATTGTTGAATTGTTCAAATGGTCTATCTATCTATCTATCTATATCCGAATCCCGCTCCAGCTACTGCCGGGTCTGGGTGCTGACGAGTCCTCTCCATTTGGCTCGGTCCTCCCACCACTTTTCTTCCTCCACTTGCTGCCAGGTCACACCTCTCCTTTCAACAGATATTCTCACTCCCATTTTCCACCGTGTTCTTGGGCGCCCTCTAGGTTGTTTCCCATCCATCTTTAGTTCTTCCATAATTTTGGGGAGTCTCTGCCCATGCATCCTCTTAACATGCCCATACCATCTTAATCTCTTTCTTTCAATTTCTTCTCTCATACTTTCTTGTTTGAGGTCCTTTCTAATCTCTACATTCCTTACTCTGTCCATTCTTGTTTTTCCCTTAACTGCTCTGAGAAATTTCATTTCCCCTGCTTGCAGTCTGCTCCAGTCCCTTTCTTTCATTGTCCATGTTTCTCCACCATAGGTGACAATAGGGAAGTAATAATTCTTATACATCAGGAGTTTTGCTCTTTCTGAAACTTCATTATTCCAAATCAGGTGTTTTATTGTTTGGTAGAAATTGCCTCCCTTCTGTAACCTCCTATTAATTTCGTTAGTTATTCTTCCATCCCTAGATATTTCACTCCCTAAATAAGTGAAACTTTCTACCACTTTGAGGGGTTCTCCATTCAAGGTAATATTTCCATTGATTCCTTTCTCTCTTCCAAATACCATTACTTCACTCTTATCTTTATTTATTCTTAATCCATACCTTTTCATTATTTCCTTCCACGCATCAAGCTGTAACTGTACATCTACCTCTTTATCACCCCATATTACCATATCATCTGCAAAAATCATCTTTTTGTCTTTTTCTTTTACTATATCTTTAACTGCCCTATTCATTCCCTCCATCACAACATTAAAAAGCGCAGGAGATAGAATACTTCCTTGCTTAAGTCCTTGTCTTATTTCGAAGTATTCAGAGTTCCCCACTGGTGTTCTAATTCTACAATTGTGGCCTCTGTACATTGTCTTTATAACATTAATGTATCCATCTTCTATATCTATCTTCTTCAGTTCTTCCCAGAGTCTTTCCCTGTCAACTGAGTCATATGCCTTTTCTATGTCTATAAAAACCATTATCACCCTTTTGTTATACTCCCAACTTTTTTCCATCAGTTGACGGATAGAAAATATCAGGTCGATTGTGCTCCTTCCTTTCCTAAACCCATGCTGTTCTTCACTCAGCTCCTTTTCTATCTTTTCACTTATTCGATTTAGTAAAATTCTTTCAAAAATCTTGGCTGTATGACTCATGAGGGTTATTCCTCTGTAGTTTTTACAAAGTCTTTTATTGCCTTTCTTGAAGATGGGAACAATGTCTCCTGTTCTCCAGTCGCCAGGTATTTTACTATTTCTCCACGCACTTGATAGTACTCTATACAGCCACTGCATTCCCACTGGACCTGCTGCTCTTATCATGTCCACTGATACTTCATCAGGTCCTGGGGCTTTGCCCCCATTCATCTTCTTCACAGCTTTTTCCATTTCTTCCTGTGTAATTTGTCTTAATTCTGCTTCCCAACTTCTCTCAATTTCTCCATTATTTGTTGTTTCCTCATGTACCTGGTCCTCAGCGTTTAACAGCTTCTTAAAATGTTCTTTCCAGAGATCTTTTATATTCCCTGGATCTTCAATAATGGTACCGTCCTCTGTTTCCATCTTTACTGGTACTTCAGAAGCCTTCCTTTTATTTTTCATCATTTTATAGAACATTTTCTTATTGCTCTTCACATCTTCTTCAAGTTTTTTTGTAAACTCTTCCCATGCCTTTTTCTTAGCTGTTTCCACTATTTCTTTGCACTTCTTCTTTTCCTCTATATATCTTTTATGGTCTACGTCATTTTTAGTTTTCCACCATTTTCTCCATGCTCCATTGGTTCAAATGGTATGATGGATAAATGTATTGGGAAATTGTACTGAAGTGTACAACATGAGATTGTTGGATGACTTTTTCCTTGAGACAGAAAATTTTCTTTCACTTTAATAAATTACCACAAATACAATACCATAATGCATAATATAGTGCAAGTAACCAAAGCAAGTAGAGGAAATTATGTTTCCAGGTGGGCAAGAATTTGGAACATCAGAGCAGTAAACACTTTTTAACTGCTGACCTATGTGTACTACATACATATCTTGTGGGATTCTGTGTTTAGCATAGAAGTTGTTGGGGCAAGACTTCTTCAGGTTTACTGACAGGAAGTTTACTTTGAACCACATAAGATATTCAAAAACCCACTAGATCAGTGGAAGACTTGTTGCATATTATAATACTAGCGTAATCAGTCAAAGCCAGACATCATCATAAATATATCTCAAAATATCTTATCAGGTTCAAAGTAAATTTGCTGTCATTAAATCTGAACAAATCTTACCTCATGAACTTTTATGTTGAACACAGAATCCCACAGTATATATCTGCAGTACATAGAGGTCAACAGTTAAAAGCATCTACTGCTCTGAATTTGCATGCAACCCCCCCCCCCCCACACACACACACACACAAAGAGGGAGGGAGGGAGGGAGGGAGGGAGGGAGGGAGGGGGAGAGAGAGAGAGAGAGAGAGAGAGAGAGAGAGAGGGAGTGTTTTCTCGTTTAAATGTATTTCTTGGTAGATCCATGGAGGGCTAGACAGAAGATTACAGAAGCATCTGATTCCACCCATCTGCTTTGATCCAGGACATCATCAATATGGCGGAAATGGCCATTCTCAGCACCTCCAATATGGTGCCTATGACATCACTACATACACATGGCACCAAACACGAAAATACATATAAATAAGACAATAATCTCTCCCTCCAAAAATACAATCAAACTAACAAAACAACTGTGGGAAACTGGGGGGGGGGGGGGGGGGGGTTTCAGGGTGAGCACAAGCTAAATATAACATTTTTGAAAAATCACACCACAATCCAAATCACACAAAATGATGACAAAAACAAAAACAAAATTACAATATTCTGCTACACCAACAAAATCCACAAGAATCAGACACTTCCCTTGACATATATAGTTCAACCGCAACTGTCGATACCACAAAAACAACACCGATCAACTACAAAAATTGGAATTGGACATTTCCACAACTGTCAATACCACAAAAGCAACACCCGTGACTATGTAAATTGGAATTGAATGTTTCCCTCGGCCTATGAACGTCAACCATAGCTGACGATACCAAAACACCAACACCTACAGCTACGAAAAATAAAACCAAAACCACAACACCTCAAAAACCCAAAAATCAAATATCCCTACAGATATTAAAACACAACCAATACTCCAATAATACACTAAACATCACAACTCGATAAGAATAGACTAAAAAAAGAAAAAAAATTACTTACCACCAACAAATTCTGCTGCTGCAAATGAGGTCAGCCAACACACACACACACACACACACACACACACACACACACACACACACACACACACCACCACCACCACCACCAGAGGACACCATCAACCACAAAAAAACATCTACAAACACAACCAACTCATAAACTCCACACTGTAATGACGTCACATACCACAACACCCTTACATCATGGGTCAAAGCAGATCAGTGTCCAATTCCCCAGTCAGGCCCTACCTCTCAAACCACTTAAATGTTCTCATATGAGACAACTGCCTGCTTCCGGTCTTTTTTAGACAGTTCCCAACTGCTCCTCTGACACCACAGTGACATGCTTTGTCCACTTTTAAGTTGTGAGCCTCACAAACATCAATTTTGGAATGGTCATAAAACATACTGGCGCCATCTTTTTGTTAAAGGTTTCTAGCACATCATTCATGAGTGACAATAAAGCTTCAGGTGTGGAGGTATCTTTCTTAACCCTTGACTATCTTCTGTTGATAATGTCAAAGTTGTCAAGATTGTTCACAATTCTTGCACATGATTCGTCCTCAACGGCTTGACATTCTAGCCCAAAGAAGTATTAAATATTTGATAGTGCTCTTAATTACTCTGAACAAAATTTAGGAAGTCTATTAGAAAAATTATTTACACTTGCTGGAGGCCATTTGCTTGTTAATGGTTTTTTCTTTGTGTCACTTTGAGCTATATGGGTTATGTCTACATGTTTACAGACAGCAGTTTCAAACATAAAAAAGCTCAGCAATCTAAACTATTTGCACAAGGCACCCCACAAAAAAGCTTTACACTGTTTGAAGTTTAATAACTGAGGAGATATTAGCTTATTGATAACCTGGTCCAACTCTGACTATATGGTACTCCCATGAGTAGTGTGTGTCACCAGTAACTACTAGTAAATAACAATATGGCTGGAAACTTGTTCTTGGAGCAAAGAAAGTGAATTTTAAAGTGTTACTGGAAATGTGGAAACATGAAAGAAGCACAGAGACAATGCAGATCATAGTTTCATACTACGATCCCATTACGGATAACAATAACAAAATTATGTGACAAATTTGAGAGGGAAGGAAGTGTGTGTGGTCTGATGAAAGAATGATGTAGCAAGAAGAATTCAGTAGTTGACAAACGAGGGGAGGATACAGTGGTACATGCTTTCATAAGATCCCCAAAAAAGTCCATATGGCAAGCTACATGTGAATCAGGTGGCAACATATCAAGTGTTCGCTGTATTTGAAAGCAAGCAAGGTGGAAACGTTACAGCTCCAGGTTGCTTCATGCGATGAATGAGGACGATCCAGATAGGCACCTTGAATTATGCAAATGGATTTGCGATAATAAACAGTTTAGTCATTGTTTGCTGTGATGAGGAGACATTTTAAACTGAATTGAACTATCAATCAATATAACTGTGTGTGCTGGGCAAGAGATAATCCCCACGTTATGGAAGATAGAGCTGTTAATATTCCTGGGTTATCAGTGTGGTGTGGTATGTCTGTCAGAGGACTTGTGGGATAATTCTTTTTTGAAGGAACAGTGATGGTGCACCATTACACTGCCATTGTGACGTGTGGAAATTTCTAGCTGAAACATTTGTTGAGAGGTGAATAGGATTACGAGGAAGTCCTTGAGTTTCCAACAAGATCTCTCGATCTAATTCCATTAGACTTCTTTCTGTGGGAAGCTCCCAAGGACACCATCCACATCACAGAGCCACATATGCTGGATGACATGAAAAATGCAAATGTGAATCCATTCCAATGACAACCATAACACAAGAGTGTCATTCTGTTCTCCAGCATTGCAGATGCTGTACTACTGCTGATGGAGGAAATTTTGAGCATCGTCAACAGTAAAACATCATCAGTAATTGATGAATTCTTCTCGGGTTATCAGTCGAGTGGTGGCGTCGTCTTGTCGCAACGTTTCAATGACTTTCGTACCCATCATCATCATCATCTTCGCCAGACGATGATGGGTACGAAACTCATTGAAACGTTGTGACAAGACGACGGCACCACTTGGCTGATAACCCAAAAAGAATTCATCGGTGGAATGCACCGAGAAAGACTGCAATTGCATATATCATCAGTAATGTCATGACCATTTATGTGACCTACAAAATTCACAGTTTTTGTTATATTTGTTTGTATTATTTAAGTTCAAACACTGTAAACTACTTTGTGGAACACCCCACATGCATACACACAATAGTCTGGTCATGACATCATCAGATCACTGTCCGAGAGTGCTGAGTCATGCTGGCATCTGTTACGGAGTTTGTAGTGTGGAAGAACTGCTGTTGCATGTACAGAGGCCATAGAAATCCAAAAGCACAAAACCAATTTTAACAGAAATGAATAACGATTGTAATTACACAAGTTGTGGGCCTTAGTGATAAATAAAGCTAAAACCACCAACTATTCAGCTCCACAAACCCCACTCCTTTCAGACAGCTTTCACCAGTCACTGCTTGACAACTTGAACGTTTTGTACCTTCATGCCACACAGATTTCTTAGCAACTAACCTCTATCCTGTTTCATATGATCCTCTAGAAACAAGCAATGGATGACACAAATGACAATGGAAAAACATTACCAAAAGAAAAACTAACAAATTAACAGGACTTCCATAGGGATAAGAAGTTTTGGTCTGAGGAGAAAAAAATAAAATAATTAAAGGCTAAATATACCCTCAAAACATAACTTAAAAAAAAACCTGAAAACTGTATATCCATTGACAAGAAAAAAAAATATATCTATAAAAAAATAAAATATTAATAAAAACAATTCACAGAAACCAACATAGGATGTTAAATGTATCATTTCCATTTGACCTCTACAGGTGTAGTATAAAACGTGATCAAATGCCTCAACCATTGCCTCTGTTGCAAGTGATATATCTCTGTTTCCAACCAATAGCTCAATTCATAGCATCAATACCATGAATAAAAACAATCTACTTAAAGGCCTAAATTCACTTATCTTGGTCCAGAAAGGATTCCAATATCAGGACTACATATTTTCAATAATTTGCAGCAACCATAAAAAACTTGGATTCAGATAAAGCACAGTTCAAACAGAGTTTAAAAGACTTCTTGATATGCAACTCCTCCTACTCTGTAGATGACTATCTTAGCAGGGACTGTTAGACCAGCTTAAGTTGAAATGTCCTTAGCTTTCAGTTTTGACAGCACCTGGCCACAACAGTCAAGATTATGTATTTTGTGTATGATAAATTTATTAAAAGTGCATAACTGTGTTTCATTCTGACAGAGTATCAATTATGTAAATATTAGCAGGTCCAGTTTACTACATAATGTATTTACCTATTCTGACAATCTCCTGCCAAATGATCAGAGTAGTGAGAATTATATTTAGAAGTTTTATGTTTTTTATGTTATACTTTCTGACTTGTTCCAAACTCATGAAAAACATATCATTTTTGGGTCTATGGGACAAAAACTGAATCTAATCTACATACTGCTCCAGTAAACAATGTGATCCAATCTCCCTCCCTCCTTGCAATGGCTCACAAGGTACGATAGACTTGGGAAACTGCAAGATTGGGAACTTGCAAGACAAGCCATTAGTCCTAGGAGCAGGCTCTAAAATACAAATAACTGTAAACAAATTACTTTCCACACAATTATTGATGAAACCAGCACACACAAAAAATATAGGACATACAAACAAAACACATGAATGACATCCATAACTGAAATCTACAAACAAAAACTTCGCAGATGCCATTTACATAACTTATGTTGTTACACTTCAAAGACTATACCAATGGACTGTGTTTTAATCTACAAACAAAAACTTCGCAGATGCCATTTACATAACTTATGTTGTTACACTTCAAAGACTATACCAATGGACTGTGTTGTTCATCAGACCAAAGGAAATGTAAACAAAAGTCATCCTATAGTGACAATTCTACATATTAAGGAAACTTATTAACAGTGTGTGTTCTTTGTGCTAGGAGAACTAAATACTGACACTGATGTCAGGGTGGCACCAAAAGACCATAATTTGAGTGCCACTCTTGATACTACTGAGAGATTCAAATGAACCAATTGAAAAACGTGCAAAAGCAAAAGGTGAACACTGAACAACATGAAAAATGGACAAGGACTATATATTCAGGGATCGAACTTCTTAAAGGAAACAGATCAGAGGAACAAACAACCACTAAGAATCACAATACTCATTATTGGAACAATGACTAGGAATAGCTGTGAACTAGCTGAACAATAGTCAGGGTGAGATTTCTTAAAGAAGACTGCTTAAAGGAAACACAGACATTATAAATCACAAGACTCACTACACCCAGCTAGCACTCAAGCTTATTTCAAGGTGGATATTGAGTTTAGGTTCAGTTGAAAATTCAAGATTGAAAAATCAATCTGTTACACAGCTTATTTCAAGGTGGATATTGAGTTTAGGTTCAGTTGAAAATTCAAGATGGAAAAATCAACCTGTTACACAGTTTACATCAAGCTGTAAAAATTTAGCTTGAATTAAAATAATTTTCCCAAGCTTGAAATAAACTGTAATTTCCCTGGAAGGCTGTACAGCAGATGCGCGCGCAGCATAGCTTCCATAGACGTCCACAGGAAGCGCCACAATCGTTTATAAGCCTTGCACTGACTCTGCTAGGTTTACGGCCATCTTATTTTTGTGACTTGCGTTAATGATCGTTGACTGTTGTGAAGTTTGTTTTATACTGGAAAACAGTTCGGAAAGTGTGTGGCGTCCCCTGCCTTACACTATATATCTTCTTTAGACCCGGTATAGCAGTATTACAGGTACACTGGTGCATTTTTCTCTAGTGGTACGTTAATATTACAAATGTTAAATATTATTACGTAACGTAAAGAAATATCATATTCTTTTACGTAGAAAAAATGAACCTGGATGAAAGTGAAATGGATTGCCAGCTAAGAAAACATATTACAAGTTGTTCAGCAAAAAGAGGTCATTTTAAACTAGCTCTCTAGTTGTTGTTGTTGTGGTCTTCAGTCCTGAGACTGGTTTGATGCAGCTCTCCATGCTACTCTATCCTGTGCAAGCTTCTTCATCTCCCAGTACCTACTGCAACCTACATCTTTCTGAATCTGCTTAGTGTATTCATCTCTTGGTCTCCCCCTACGATTTTTACCCTCCACGCTGCCCTCCAATACTAAATTGGTGATCCCTTGATGCCTCAGAACATGTCCTACCAACCGATCCCTTCTTCTGGTCAAGTTGTGCCACAAACTTCTCTTCTCCCCAATCCTATTCAATACTTCCTCATTAGTTATGTGATCTACCCATCTAATCTTCAGCATTCTTCTGTAGCACCACATTTCGAAAGCTTCTATTCTCTTCTTGTCCAAACTATTTACCGTCCACGTTTCACTTCCATACATGGCTACACTCCATACAAATACTTTCAGAAATGACTTCCTGACACTTAAATCTATACTCGATGTTAACAAATTTCTCTTCTTCAGAAACGCTTTCCTTGCCATTGCCAGTCTACATTTTATATCCTCTCTACTTCGACCATCATCAGTTATTTTGCTCCCCAAATAGCAAAACTCCTTTACTACTTTAAGTGTGTCATTTCCTTATCTAATACCCTCAACATCACCCGACTTAATTCGACTACATTCCATTAGCCTCATTTTGCTTTTGTTGATGTTCATCTTATATCCTCCCTTCAAGACACTATCCATTCCGTTCAACTGCTCTTCCAAGTCCTTTGCTGTCTCTGACAGAATTACAATGTCATCAGCGAACCTCAACGTTTTTATTTCTTCTCCATGGATTTTAATACCTACTCCGAATTTTTCTTTTGTTTCCTTTACTGCTTGCTCAATATACAGATTGAATAACATCGGGGAGAGGCTACAACCCTGTCTTACTCCCTTCTTAACCACTGCTTCCCTTTCATGTCCCTCGACTCTTATAACTGCCATCTGGTTTCTGTACAAATTGTAAATAGCCTTTCGCTCCCTGTATTTTACCCCTGCCACCTTTAGAATTTGAAAGAGAGTATTCCAGTCAACATTGTCAAAAGCTTTCTCTAAGTCTACAAATGCTAGGAACGTCGGTTTGCCTTTCCTTAATCTTTCTTCTAAGATAAGTCGTAAGGTCAGTATTGCCTCACGTGTTCCAGTATTTCTACGGAATCCAAACTGATCTTCCCCGAGGTCGGCTTCTACTAGTTTTTCCATTTGTCTGTAAAGAATTCGTGTTAGTATTTTGCAGCTGTGGCTTATTAAACTGATTGTTCGGAAATTTTCACATCTGTCCACACCTGCTTTCTTTGGGATTGGAATTATTATATTCTTCTTGAAGTCTGAGGGTATTTCGCCTGTTTCATACATCTTGCTCACCAGATGGTAGAGTTTTGTCAGGAGTGGCTCTCCCAAGGCCGTCAGTAGTTCCAATGGAATGTTGTCTACTCCGGGGGCCTTGTTTCGACTCAGGTCTTTCAGTGCTCTGTCAAACTCTTCACGCAGTATCGTATCTCCCATTTCATCTTCATCTACATCCTCTTCCATTTCCATAATATTGTCCTCAAGTGCATCGCCCTTGTATAGACCCTCTATATACTCCTTCCACCTTTCTGCTTTCCCTTCTTTGCTTAGAACTGGGTTTCCATCTGAGCTCTTGATGTTCATACAAGTGGTTCTCTTATCTCCAAAGGTCTCTTTAATTTTCCTGTAGGCAGTATCTATCTTACCCCTAGTGAGATAAGCCTCCACATTCTTACATTTGTCCTCTAGCCATGCCTGCTTAGCCATTTTGCACTTCCTGTCTATCTCATTTTTGAGACGTTTGTATTCCTTTTTGCCTGCTTCATTTACTGCATTTTTATATTTTCTCCTTTCATCAATTAAATTCAATATTTCTTCTGTTACCCAAGGATTTCTACTAGCCCTCTTCTTTTTACCTACTTGATCCTCTGCTGCCTTCACTACTTCATCCCTCAAAGCTACCCATTCTTCTTCAACTGTATTTCTTTCCCCCATTCCTGTCAATTGTTCCCTTATGCTCTCTCTGAAACTCTCTACAACCTCTGGTTCTTTTAGTTTATCCAGGTCCCATCTCCTTAAATTCCCACCTTTTTGCAGTTTCTTCAGTTTTAATCTACAGGCCATAACCAATAAATTGTGGTCAGAGTCCACATCTGCCCCTGGAAATGTCTTACAATTTAAAACCTGGTTTCTAAATCTCTGTCTTACCATTATATAATCTATCTGATACCTTTTAGTATCTCCAGGGTTCTTCCATGTATACAACCTTCTATCATGATTCTTAAACCAAGTGTTAGCTATGATTAAGTTGTGCTCTGTGCAAAATTCTACCAGGCGGCTTCCTCTTTCATTTCTTAGCCCCAATCCATATTCACCTACTACGTTTCCTTCTCTCCCTTTTCCTACACTCGAATTCCAGTCACCCATGACTATTAAATTTTCGTCTCCCTTCACTATCTGAATAATTTCTTTTATTTCATCATACATTTCTTCAATTTCTTCGTCATCTGCAGAGCTAGTTGGCATATAAACTTGTACTACTGTAGTAGGTGTGGGCTTCGTATCTATCTTGGCCACAATAATGCGTTCACTATGCTGTTTGTAGTAGCTTACCCGCATTCCTATTTTCCTATTCATTATTAAACCTACTCCTGCATTACCCCTATTTGATTTTGTGTTTATAACCCTGTAGTCACCTGACCAGAAGTCTTGTTCCTCCTGCCACCGAACTTCACTAATTCCCACTATATCTAACTTTAACCTATCCATTTCCCTTTTTAAATTTTCTAACCTACCTGCCCGATTAAGGGATCTGACATTCCACGCTCCGATTCGTAGAACGCCAGTTTTCTTTCTCCTCTCTAGTACGTGGGACCAATAAATTAAAACTTAATGTTATTTTACCTTTTTAAAATCTCGCCTTTTTATATATATTGTCCTATTACATTTGTTTACTTGTAAATACCCGTGTGTGTCACACCATGAATGAATAATCATGAAGTGTGAAAAGTTTCTTTGCGAATACAAATAGTAATGACATGGTGAACGGGAAAAAGTGCATCAAGAACCAGTCACTACATAGGTGTCAGTCTTTTTTATTTACGTAGCTTTGACTGGTCTTCAATTGCTCTTAATTTTGTTGTTCCCTAGGTGAAATAATACTGCAAGGCCTACTGGTACTTCTTACTTTTATTGTTATTCGTAATGTGGCTAAAATCTAATAAAAGGCAATATTAAAATATGACAAGGAGAACATTTTTTGTTCTTTTACATTTCAGTTCCACTGAACTGGTAATTTCTTAAATTTATTTCGATTTCATTTTTTATTTCATTTTGATTCAGTTTTACTCACCAAAATATAATTGTGGATAGAATAAAATGTCTACATTTTTCTAAACGGTAGTTTCCTCATAAGCTTACAGTACAAGGTGTATATGATTTCAAGTAATTGTTTCTTTATAATTCAGATTAAATGGCCCTGAAACTGTTAGAAATAGTGATGTGTGGCTTCTTCATGAAGTCATCGCAAAATTACTCAAATGTCGTCTTTACTTTAAACATTTCAAATAAAAAGTTATTTCAAATTACTTTAAAAACTCGTTGGAATACCTGTTACAGGATCATTATACCAGCAGAAGTCAGCGATATTTGATCCTGCTCTGGTCTGTGTGCTGGGGCCGGAGGGGCTTCAGAATAATTAAATTTTAAAATAAAACAATTTTAAACACTTTGAAAATAAAAAATTTTAAACATACATGTCTTGATAATTTTTTTCACACCATTTCCATTCTCATATTTATTTAATTAATTAGGTTCAATAAATTCAGATTAATAATTTTGTAGCTTAAAACAAGCTGTAAATACCAGGCTGTATTCCACGTGTGTAGATACAGCTGGAGCCAAACTTTAAAAGTCAAGCTTGAAATATAGCTTGAACTCTGCCAACTTTGATGTTTGTTTCAAGCTTGAATCCAACTAACAGGCCTGAATATTCCAGCTTTGATCAAGCTTATATACTTGAACTTTACATCTGGAAACAAGTTTGAAACCGGCTTACTGTGCTATCTGGGCAGGAACAATGGGTTGTGAGCCACAGAACATTTTCCTACAAAAAGCAAAGGTTCCAGGATGGTACACAGTTTTAATCTGTCAGGATGTTTCAAATCATCAAACACTCAGCTGCAGAGTGAAAATTCATTCTGGAGGTATGAAGTATCTGAATTTCTTAAATGGTGGAGTACACATACTTAATGTGTGTCATACCCTCTGAGATGCCAGAAACCAAATGACACTGAACAAAGGATATCCCTTTGAAAAGTGATGCAGTCAAGTAACTGCAACCACAATACACTACAACTGTCCCATTCATGTCACCACTGATCTACCACTAGGATGAGAGAGATAAGTCTCCTCACCATCTTGTTGCCTGCATCAAAGGCAAAATTTGGTTGGGGTGACAAACTGATCGTTAGGGTATAGCAACAAATAGCCCATACAACAAGGTGACAATTCGTTGTTGAATTCATAGTTGCATGAGCAGGACTGAAAATAATATATTTATTAATGTTAACACTAATCATGTATACATGTATTATAAACTGACTTGTTCCAAATCATTTCAAAATAAGAATTCAAATGGCCTACAGAACATTCTAGAATTTGAGCAATTGACAACTATTTGATGTGGATGTTTTTAAACATCAAATAACATATCTCTATGTCTAGCTGCTGTGGGGGCAGGAAAAGCATATTTCAGGTTGAAGAACACAAGCACACCCTCCTGTAAGTTGTCATTCAGTGAATAATTATTCTGTCTTCCTACTCCTGTAGCTACCTAGGAAGCTGTAGCAAGTGTTGTGTCAAGTGATCCCATAACTGGCTACTCTAGCATCGTCTGTACCTACTGGAGATGCAACAACTGAATGGGCTCCATTGGTGCACAAAAATGGCAAATGTGTTGTTCGTTGGTGACTGGAAAGAGATCGGATAACTGGTGCCTTCGATACCACTTTTGGTAAAAGTTATGAACTAGAACCCACTTGTACTATTTATAACGTATGTACACAACATGCATCAAAATAATCGGTGATTTGTCTTTCATCTAATACACGTTTTCTGAACATACTTTGCAACTTTCTTTTTTATGCGAAAAGTGAATTAAATATGGGAAAGCATTAAATATGGCATAAACGTAAACATTTGTAGACGATACAAGTCAAACTGTGATAATAACCTTCAGTGTAGGCCTATAATTATCTCCATGATCTTACATTTGAGAAATAAAAGCTGGTCACAATAAAAATTAACTTCACGTTGATGTGTTCAAATACAGAAGGTGTAAGGAAGATGGAAACTCAAGGACGAGGAAGAGGATATACACAATCATCAAAAACCAAATATTGGTAACATCAGATTCCTAGGTTGCAGAAATTATTGAAAGCAAAATATGGCGCACATTTATTGAAATATTACCTGCAGGTCTCTGTGCTCCGATACGGTGAATTCGCTACTCCACCGTGCGGCCATTGTCATTTATAGTTAGGAACTATGACCGATTACTTTAGTAGTTATGCCTGACAACACCGACTTGTCACCGAGATCAAGCGCATGCTGACTGATAATACGCTATATGTTCACTGAAATACTGATGCTGACTGAAACAAATTGGCGCTCCAAGCAAACAGTATTATTTTCATATCGGAAAATAGTGTTTCTGTACATTTCCACACTCTCTTCAACACACCGCAAAACTCCTTAGACAGCCTTCTGCCACTCTTTGTCAACAAAAACAATTTCGAAACCCAAAGAGTTTCGCCTGTACAGAGATAAAAATCATCACTTGCCAAATAACATCCAAAGATAATACTAAAGAGTTTTGACGTATGTATAATGTATATGAATGTTTGTGTTTGTTTATTAAGTGAGCAATGGAATGATACACGTAGTTTGTAGAACATGTACTGACGAATGGTGAAGAAAAAGCGCCCGAACACGGTGAATATCTTAGTAACAGGCCGTTTTTTATAGCATTTGACCTGAGGGAAAGATCGCTGCGTACCAACAAATTAATATTATTGTAAATGACAAGAAGGACGTGACTATTTAAATCGCTATAGTGCGCCGAAACTTATAATGTCGTCGACCAGTCATGACAACAAAATACAATTTTTCTTGCAACTTTTGGACCATAACAATCGTCTAACAATAGGAAGTGATGATACAACAACTCTTCAACGAAGTAATGTTTTATTGTACACTGATACTATTGTCTGTGTTGTATTACTGGTAGATATTTATGGAGTGCTGTGAAATGGTTGCTATCTGGATTTCTCAGAATTCCACTTTAACAGCACTGTGTAATTAAGATAATCAGGGACACCATCATAAAACATTATCATCCTCTTACGAAACATCGTCGTTATGTATCGTACTAAATATTATACATTTTAATTTCTTGTGTTTGTAAGTGCTTCTGCACGAATCCATTAGCAGAACAACCATTGTTTCAAAACATGCTCCTAATGTGGCAGAAACAGAGCTTCAATTATCCAATTATTTTTGTTTCCTCGCTGTATGTTAATGATTCTAACTGATCTCTTCTGTTAACGTTTCATGTTCTGTTGTTATACTCATCGTTTTTCTTTCTGGAGTTAGAACTCTCCTAAGAGACAAGTTCATGTTGGGGCCCTTGTGTTATTATCAAGTTCAATTCCACCAGTAACCAAATAATGATGCTACAGCCACTGTTCTATTGTTACTAAGATCTTTTTTTAGACTAAATTGGCACTTTGCCTCATGAAGTAGTATATCCTCTGGTTCTATTATGTGAGCAATTTGGTCCCCAGAGAGAAGAAGCCGAGCAACGTGGCACAGAGGTTAGCGCACTGGACTCACATGCTGACACTGAAGAGACGAGCCTATACTTGGCTCTAGATGGTGCAGTTTGCACAAAATTGTCATTCCTAGGGGGGAGAGAATAGATCTTACCATCCTCGTTGATTTGTCCCGGTGGAGCCTGAAAAAGAGAGAGAGACACTCTGATGGGAGATTAGTAAAACTTAATCCCTCAACTGGACTCACATTTGGGAGGATTATGATTTAAATGTGTCATCAGTTCTGATTTATGCTTTCCATGATTTCCCTAAATTGTTTTAGTCATATCTGGGATGGTTCCTGAGAATGGGCACGGTTGACTTCCTCCCCATCCTTCCCTAATCTGGTGGGACCAATGACCCCACTGTTTGGCCCCTGCCCCAAATCAGCCCACCCCTGCGAAATATACCCTGTGTCCACTGTAATGTAAATAATTAACGTTGCCCAGTAAAAGCAGAGCTCATAGAGCAGACTCTTCTGGTAGGGCTACAGCATTTTGCAACCTTCAATCAAAAGACATTATTCCTTGTTCTGATACAACACAGTGTTATATGATTTATAGATGTAATAACCTGCAACCTGAGTATCTTAGGCTGATATGCTATTAATAATATGTGTTTGTCCTTTGACCATTTTCTGCAGTTTACGTTACATTAGTCATATTCATAGATTTAAGTGTCAGGAAGTAGTTTCTGAAAGTATTTGTATGGAGTGTAGCCATGTATGGAAGTGAAACATGGACGATAAATAGTTTGGACAAGAAGAGAATAGAAGCTTTTGAAATGTGGTTCTACAGAAGAATGCTGAAGATTAGATGGGTAGATCACATTACTAATGATGACGTATTGAATAGAATTGGGGAGAGGAGTAGTATGTGGCACAACTTGACAAAAAGAAGGGACCAGTTGGTAGGACATGTTCTGAGACATTGAGGGATCACAAATTTAGCATTGGAGGGCAGCTTGGAGGGTAAAAATCATAGAGGGAGGCCAAGAGATGAATACACTAAGCAGATTCAGAAGGATGTAGTTTGCAGTAAGTACTTGGAGATGAAGACGCTTGCACAGGATAGGGTAGCATGGAGAGCTGCATCAAACCAGTCTCAGGACTGAAGACCACAACAACAACAACAACATAGTCATATTCCTTGGGTCTGTGGGTTGCGTAAAAAAGTCAAACATGTAATTTAATTTAAGTGCAGTAAAGTGAAATGACTTAACATTAAGAAAGACTATTTTATTCATACATCCAGGGTTCATCTTTCAATGATACAGGATGTATCATAATAAGAGAATGGAAATAAGTAGCTCAAAAATTAAGAACACATGTAAGTACACTTTACTAGGATGGGATAGGTGATTGGCCATATTAATGATGAAGGAACCATCTTGACATTTGCCTGAAATCATTTAGTAAAACCTAAATGAGAATGGCAGGGCAGAGCAAGTGCCATCCTCCCAAATAAGAGGCCAGTATCTTAACAACTGCAGTGCCTCATTTAATTGTTTCCTAGTCACTATTGTACAAGGTTCTTTGATATAATCCCGGGTTTATTTATAATCACTGCACAGATCTAGGGCACCTGCTGATATCTCTGGAACCATGAACTTGCTACTGTACCATTTGCACTAATTCAGTCTCTTAAGAAAACTGCCTCCAGTCCTGTAAACATGCCGCTATCCTCCAAGCCCATCTTCATATCCTTCCGCCAGTCCACCTGAAAAACTGAGTCAGTACCTCCCCTTGATGGAGTGAGATGCTGAACTCAGGAGAATGGCGAGACATTACTATCATGCACTATGGATCCTGGCTCATTCTTTCCTTGCAAAAAATGGACCATAGTGACCGACATGTTGATGTGACATTAAAACTTAATCTTTCTTCTTTTTCTGTGCAAGAAACATTACAGTATAATAGTACTGTGACAAGCTGTATAGTTGTCACTTTTCATTACTAACCTGTATCTACATTTACATTTAAATCTATGCTCTGCAAACCACTGTGAAATGCATGGCGGAAGGTACAGCCCATGGTACCAGTTATTAGGCTTTTTTTTCATCCCATTCCATTCAGGCATTGAATGCAGGAAGACTGACCTTTTAAATGCCTCTGTCTGTGCTATAATTTATCTGATCTTTCCTCATGATCCCTATGTAAGTGATAAGCACAGGTTGCAGTAGATTCCAAGAATCATCATGTAAAGTCTGTTCATGAAACTTTATAAGTAGGCCTAGGCCTTCTCAGGATAGCTTACATCTATCTTCAAAAGTCTGCCAGTTAAGTTTCTTTAGCATCTGTGTCACACTCACCCCCGGCTCAAAGAAACCTGTGACCATTCATGTCAAAGGAAGTGATTGATCCCAATGTGTGGCCGTGAATGTTGGTATTGGTATCAGGAGATGTTTTTGAGCTATGTAGACGAAGGGAAGTGTTTGATCCTAATTTATGGGATCGGGAGCTGCTGTTGAGCTATATAGGTCAAGGGAAGTGATAGATCCCAATGTGGGGTAGTGTATGTTGGAATTGGTATCGGGAGATGTTTTGGAGCTATGTAGGCCAAGGGAAGTGTTTGATCCTAATTTATGGGATCAAGAGCTGCTGTTGAGCTATATAGGTCAAGGGAAGAGTCCGATTCCAGATGATATTGTGTTTAGTGGTATTTGGGGAGTTTTGTGATGTTGGTTTTTTTTTCATCATTTTGCGTGGTTTTGTATGGGGGGGTGGGTGTCTAAATTTGTTTATATTTATTAAAAACAAAGATTCCATGACTTACCAAACGGGAAAGCGTTGGTAGATAGACACAATAAAAAGACACACAAACACACACACATACCGAGCAAGGTGGCGCAGTGGTTAGACACTGGACTCGCTTTTGGGAGGACGATGGTTCAATCCCGCATCCGGCCATCCTGATTTAGGTTTTCCGTGATTTCCCTAAATCGCTCCAGGCAAATGCCGGGATGGTTCCTTTCAAAGGGCACGGCCGACTTCTATCCCCGCCCTTCCCTAATCTGATGAGACCGATGACCGCGCTATCTGGTCTCCTTCCCCAAAACCAACCAACCAAACACACACACAAAATTTCAAGCTTTCGCAACCAACGGTTGCTTCGTCAGGAAAGAGGGAAGGACAGGGAATGACGAAAGGATGTGGGTTTTAAGGGAGAGGGTAAGAAGTCATTCCAATCCCGGGAGCGGAAAGACTTACCTTAGGGCAATCCCGGGAGCGGAAAGACTTACCTTAGGGGAAAAAAGGACGGGTGTACACTCGCGCCCACACACACACACACACACACACACACACACACACACACACACAAATATAAGGACACAAGCAGACATATTTAAAGGCAAAGAGTTTTCAATTGTTTAGATTTAGTTTGTCACCACCAAAAAAACCCCAATTTCCCGCACTTGTCTCGTTAGTGTCATTAACCTTTTTTGTGGAACGTGTGTGTGTGTTTGTTTTTCGATGTATCTTTGTCTTCATAATGTGTACGTAACCACTTTATATGCGCCATATTGGAATTGTGGTTTATGGTTGTTTCCGCAATATTTGTGACGTGGCCACAGATGGGCAGGATCAGATGCTTCCGTATTTCCTCTTCTGCCATGCACCATGCGGTGGGTTGCGGAATATGTATGTAGATGTAATCTCTGATTGTGTAATATCCATTATTTGTGATGAATGTTTTAGCTGCCTTTTTAACTGGTTGTGTTTTAATAATTATTTTCATTTCTTAAGGCAATTTATTATATAATTTTATTCAGATGTAGATGTAGAAAATTATTTTTTGAAGTTTTTGTTTATTTTTGCTTGTTAAATATAAGTCCAAAACTGCTCTTGTACCGTAATTATGTACAGAACAGTTACTAAAATACTTCATAATGTTTTCCCTGATAAGCGCATCAGATTGATAGATATACTCACTTGGTGGAGTAAGGATACCAAGGTTTTTAAACATTTTTTTTACAGTATACCAACTACTACTTCTAGTTATATCCTTATTGCTCTTTTCTGCAGTTTAAAAATTGTATCCAAATTTTGTGCCTTCGATCCCCAGAAAAGAATCACACAACTAAGAACTGAGTGTACTTAGGAATAATATGCCACCACAAGACTTTGCTATTACAAACCTTAAGAGCAAAACATACAGATGACATTCTCTTCGCCACCATCTTTTGTGTGTTCATTCCATGTTAACTGACAACCAGTATTCAACTTAGTGCTTGGACCCAATCTATAAATTCATAATCTATGCATAATGTGACAGAATTGTGTTCCCTATTTACGTTGTACTGTTTGTTTTCTTTGTGTTAATTTATTACATTCTGCCCATTTGTAAACATCCTTGAGAGTTTCATTTTCTTTCTCTTATGGAAGTTCCACTATTTTATTGGTGTCTGTGTTGTTGCTGTCGCCAACAAATAGAACTTTTTCTCCATTTCGTAGACTGTTTTAAAAGTCATTGGTATACAGGGTGTTTGAAGAGGAATGGTAAATATTTTAGATTTTAGGAGGTGATAGTATAGATGAATTGCAATAAAAATTCCCGTATAACGTGTTGAATTTTTATTGAGTATAGAGATACAGCTGAGTTCAATGCATTTTCATTTCATGTGTTGGTACACCAGTTGCTATGGGCATATTTATCGAATGTCAGCAGTAGAGTGTTGATGTTCATGTTGTGAAGTTGTGCTTTAATTTACATTGAAGTTTCCATTGTGATTTGTTGGCCAAATCTACTGTACTGTACCAAGTAAAAGTGCTGCACGTATTTACACATGCTGAGTATGCCGACAAGGTATTTCTGTATAGCTATTATAATGGAAATCCTACTGCTGCTTGTAGAGAATATGGCATACAATTTCCTAACCGCAAACTACCAGATTCAAGAGTGTCTACTCATGTGTTCAATACACTGTGTGACACTGTTATAGTGCCCAGCAATTGCATTGCATCTAAATATGTAAATGAACAGACTGTGGATGAAGTAGAAGACATTATTCAGTTGGTAGAACATAGTATTTCAACAAGCACATGCAGAATTTCTGCACATATTGATTTTCCACATACAAGAGTTTGGCGGACGTTAAGTATGCACAGGTTCTACCCATATCATGTACACCTCATCCAACACCTTTGAGTAGGAGATGACAGTAGACAACTGGAATTTTGTCATTGGATATTTGAAAATTGCCAGGTAATCCCATGTTTACTCCACTGATGAAACCACTTTCACTCATGATGGCATCAATAACACTTGTAGTTCACATCAGTGGTCTGAAGAAAACCCACATGCAATTGTGGAGACACATTTTCAAGAATACTCCTCTGTAAATGTATGTTGTAGTGTGATAGACAACCTGGGCCTGTATGTTACCCTCTGGGGGTGACTGAAAGGCGAGGTCTACAAAGAAAAGGTAACCACAATAGTCAATTTGATTGTTCAGATTATTAGTAGCACAAACCTCGTAAAAGAATGTAAAGACGACCTCAGAAGAGATACATGTAGTGTTATCAAGAGAGGTCGAAAGTGCATTGAAGTTGTCTGTGGAATTTTTGAAAATCAACTGCTAATTTCCTCATTTGTCATTACTTTAAGTTCGTTTGGTTAACATACTAACAGCTGTATCTCCATACTCAATTAAAATTGGACATACGTTATATGGAATTTTTTATTTCAGCTCATTCATACTACCCTCTTCTAACATATTTACCTTTCCTCCTGAAACACCCTCTATATTAAGAATGGAATTTGACTCAATTCATTGCCCTGAACACATGCGTATGAATGGTTGTTATACTAAAATTTGTCATTAGCAGGTGTGTAAACTATATCTACATTTAACACCCTGTTTTTCACTTAGGAATGAACCAGTTGTTTTGTATTCCTCTTACATTAGTGCTAGCTTGTTTAGTAGTATTTTGTGGTCAACAGTGTCAAAAACTGAGGACATGTCAAAGAATATGCTTGTAATACAGTGATCCTTGCTAAGAGCACAAAGTAGCATTTATGTGAATTCTGTAATAGCCAATAATGTGCTTCTTCTGATTCAGGAGCTAAACTGTGCTTCGGTAAATAGATTGTATTTCTTCATGTGACTCATTATACTGTCACAACAGATGGTTCAATCATTCTTGAGTATGCAGACAGTAGTGAAACTGACCTGTAGTTTTCAGTACCCTTCATATTACCTTTCTTTCATAATGGCACCTCTTTTGTGTTGTCATGACCCGACATGTTGAAATATACTAACATTGAATTACGCCATCAGATTGGAGGTGATTTGAGGTCATCTCTATCTGCATCTATACTTTGCAAACCGCTGTGAAGCACATGGCAGAGGGTATGTCCCATTGTACCAGCTATTAAGATTTCTTTCTGCTCCATTTGCGTGTGGAGGGAGGGAAGAATGATTGTTTGAATGCTTCTGCACATGCAGTAATTATTCTAATCTTATCCTCATGATCCCTGTGTGAGCTATATTAGGGGGTTGTAGTATGTTCCTAGAGTCATCATTTAAATATATTCCTAGAGTCATCATTTGAAGCCGATTGTTGCAACTTTGTTAGTAGACTTTCTCAGGACAGCTTATGGTCTGTCTTCAAGAGTCTTCCAGTTCAGTTCCTTTATTATCTCCATGACACTCTGACACGGATCAGACAAATCTGTGTTCATTCGTGCTGCCCTTTTCTGGATTCGTTCAATATCCCCTGTTACCCCTATTTGGAATGGGTCTCACACACTTGAGCAATATCCTAGAACCGGTTGCACAAGTGATTCGTAAGCAATCTCCTTTGTAGATTGATTGCACTTCCCCAGTATTCTACAAATAAACCGATGTGTACCACCTGCTTTACCCTTGGCAGAGCCTATGTGATCATTCCATTTCATATGCTACTAAGTGTTACACTCAGGTATTTGTCTGAGATTCCAACAGTGACTCATTGACATTATAGGATGTATGTTTTTTTTTTTTTTTTTTTTTCATTTTGTGAAGAGCACAATTTTACATTTCTGGACATGTAAAGCAATTTGCTAATCTTTGCACCACTTTGAAACCTTGTCAAGATCTGACTTAATATTTATGCAGCTTCTTTCAGACAGTATTTTGTTATAGATAACTGCATCATCTGCAAAAAGCCAGTTGTTACTATTAATAGTGTCTCCAAGATCATTAATATACAACATGAATAGCAAGGGTTCCAGTGCATTTCCTTGGGGCACATGTAACAATGACTCCCAATCCAAAATGATATGCTGCATCCTCCATCTGTTTCTGGCACGCAAGCAACTATGTGCGAGGGTGAGATGGTGATGGAGGTCAACCTGAGAGTTTTTTTTTATGTGTCTGTGTTTGGAGACAGTACAAAATGACACAGATGTCAGGTTCGGGAAGTAGATATGGTATTAATATGGAAATGAGACACTGAGTAGGCTTTTGATGTGCTTTTAATGCTTCTTCGCATATTTACATGGTCCTGTTAAAGAGCAGAAGTACTGGTTTATAACTTCAGTCCTGGGACCTGCTTGATGTAAATGTAATACTCAGATGAGGCTTGTAATCCCACATTATTATTAGATTTGCCAACCAGTTACTAGAACAAATGGCCGCACTGCTCTCACACTCTATTAGGAGACGATACGTACAGTAACGTCTAAAGATGGTGTTTAAGATCAGCCAGTTTCTGTTGTACATCACGGTGAAAGTATGAACCAAATATAGATACATGTTGCCAAATATACAAAGGAAACCAGTCTAGAGATATGTGTAGACAAATGTACAAAGGAAACACCTAACCATAGTCTAGCAATACCACACATTAATGTAATAACTACAATTCGTTTTTAGTGTACAAACTTAATTGTGCATGATTCTTCTCACCCACATAGTTCCTGCTGTCGACTGGTGATTATCTGAGATGCTGGTATTGACGTATAGTGGGGCTATACTTTGCTGCTAGCTGGAACTCTCATCTGTTGATTGGGACCTGTATTTACGGTGTTTGGACCTGTTTGCATATAGATTGTACAGGACTGTGTTTCCTTTTGCATTCAGTTTGCAGTCAGCGAAGGTGATGTCAGCAGTTTTTTCGATGCATACTACCACATACTGAATTGGCGAAAGCAACATGAACTGTCTGGACCTAAATCCAAGTTTTCAAGGCTTACTTCTAATATGTATACCTAAATGATTTTTGTATATCTAAAAAGAAAGATGATGAGACTTACCAAACAAAAGCACTGGCAGGTCGATAGACACACAAACATACACACAAAATTCTAGCTTTCGCAACCAACGGTTGCCTCATCAGGAAAGAGGGAAGGAGAGGGAAAGACAAAAGGATTTGGGTTTTAAGGGAGAGGGTAAGGAGTCATTCCAATCCCGGGAGCGGAAAGACTTACCTTAGGGGGAAAAAAGGACAGGTATACACTCGCACACACACACATATCCATCCGCATATACACAGACACAAGCAGACATTTGTAAAGGCAAAGAGTTTGTAATTTTTATAGCAATCTTTCATGATTTGGGTCTTTATGGTATGCATTTGGTACTGTGACTGAACATGAACTAAAGGACTCATTTATTATGTTTGTTAATGGCACTAGTATGCTGTCTGTGCATGCTTTCAGAACATAGACTGGAACCTCAACTATACCTGCTGACTTTGAAATTTTTTATTTCTGTATTGTCTTCCTGATTTCAGACTCTTGTTGTGAGAAACATCGTCATTGTAGTTGCCATGTAAGTCACTATTGCGTTATTGTGCTGCTTCTAATTTATAAATTAACCTAAAACATCAAAATAAAGGTTTCCGTGAAACTACTTTTTTTACATCTACAGCCATATTTTGTAAACCACTGTGTCGGTTACAGTGCACTGTAATTGATGTAATCTTGTCCTAATGGTCCCTACTGGAATGGTACAAAAGGGGTTGTAATATATTCTTATAGTCATTCAGTTTCTTTGTCATATCTCCAACAGTCTTCTATGGGTCAAACAACACTGTGACCATTTGTGTTGCCATTTGTGTTGCCTTTCCTTGTTCACATTCAGTACCCCCTGTTAGTTGTGTTTGTTACAAGTCCTGTGGTCATCATATACTAATTTTTTATTTTTTATGAAGTGCACAATTTACATTCCTGGACTTTTAAAGCAAGTAGCCATTCTGGGCCCCACTTTGAAGTTTTATTAAGATCCGATTGAGTATTTGTGGAAATTGTTCCAGAAAATACTTCATTACAGATAGCTGCATCATCTATGAACAGTCTGAGGTCATTATCTGCAAGATCATTAATATCCAGTGTGAACAGAAAGGCTCCTGACAGACTTAACTGTGGCACATCTCCGGTTACTTCTACACCTGTTGATAACTCTCCATCCAGGATAATATACTGTGTTCTCCTTACAGAAAAATTATCAGTTCAGTCACAGATTTCTCTTGATACCCCATACGATCATACTTTTGGTAATAACCACAAATGTGATATGGAGTCAAATGCTTTTCAGAAACTCAGAAGTCCTGATCTACTACACTGCCTTGATGCGTGGCTTTCAGCATGTGATGTGACAAAAATGCAAATTGTGTTTTACATGATCAGTGTATTTGAAATCCGTGTGGTTGATTTGGAGATGGTCATTCAGTTCGATATACCTTATTACATTTGAGCTCAGAATATTCTACAGCAAATGGCTGTCAAGGATAGTGAACGGTACTTTTGTGGTTCACTTCTGCTACTCTTCTTGCAGATAAAAGTGACTTGTGCATTCTTCCAACCACTGGTTGCGGTTTTTTGTTTGAGGAATCTGTGGTAGATTATAGTTAAAAGAGGGGCTAACTCACCTGTCAGTTCAGTATAAAATCTGATGGATTCTATCAGGCCCTGGAGCTTCGTTCAGTTTTCATGATTTCAGCTGTTTCTCAACACCACTGACACTAATATCTATGTCAAACAATGGAAAGTCAAGGTTGGAATAACAACTATATTGCAAAAAGGGTAGATTGCTACTCACTGTATGGAGGAGATGTTGAGTTGCAGACAGACACGACAACAAGACTGCTATAAGTTTAAGCTTTCGGCCAAAGGGCCTTCTTCCGAAATAGAAGACACACAGACACATATTCACAAAAGCATAACTGACACACATGTGACCAGTATCTCCAGCTGCTGTTGCCACACTGCGGATTGCAGCTGTACCTGATGGAAGCAGCAATCTGGTCAATTTGTGTGTGTGTGTGTGGGGGGGGGGGGGGGGGGGGGGGAGGGTGTTAAGGAAGGGTCTTGGGGCAGGAAGGGCGAGGGATAACAGGGTGAAGTGGGGGACAGTAAAAAGCTACATGTGGTAGCATGCAGGGACATTGAGGGAACAGGGTAGAGCTGCTATGTGCAGTCAGAAGTGTTTTTTGTGTGTGTGTGTGGGGGGGGGGGGAGATAGCAGAAAGGAAGAGGAGTAGAAGAGTGTAAAAAGACATTGGGTGCATTGTTGGTATAGAAGGCTGTGTAGTGCTGGAGGGGAAGCAGGGAAGGAGACGTAACTGGAGGACAGGGACTAGTGAAGGTTGAGGCCAGGGGGCTATGGGAATGCAGTATACATTGTAGGGAGAGTTCCCACCTGTGCAGTTCAGAATAGCTGGTATTGACAGGAAGGATCCATACGGCAAGGTGGTGAAGCAGTCATTGAACTGAAGCTCACTGTGCTGAGAAGTATGTTCAGCAACTGGGTAGTCCACCTGTCTCTTGGCCATGGTTTGTTGGTGGCTGCTTCTTGTGAACAGACAGCTTATTAGTTGTCATGCCCATGAAGAAAGCAGCACAGTGTTTCCTGCTTAGTTTGTAGATTATGTGGGTGCTTTTATAGGTTGCCCTCTCTTTGTTGGGATAGGACATGCCTTTGACTGGATTGGAGTATGTAGCGGTGGGAGGATGTATGGGACAAGTCTAGCATCTAGGTCTCTTGCAGGGATATGAGCCATGAGGCAAGGGGTTGGGAGCAGAGGTGGTGTATGGATAAACAAGGATATTGCAGAGGTTCAGTGGGTAGTGGAATACCACTGTGGAAGGGATGGGAATGATAGTGGGTAAGATATTCCTCATTTCAGGATATGGCGAGAGACAGTCAAAAGACTGGCAGAGAATGTGATTCAGTTGCCACCATTCTGAATGGTACTGTGTCGCTACAGTTCTCCTTTGTGGCCAGACAGTGGGTGTGTGGGAAGTGGTAGGTGACTGAAGAGAGAAATCAGAGGAGATCTGATTCTGTACAAGGTTTGCAGGGTAATTTCAGTCTGTGAAGGCCTCGGTGAGATCCTTAGTATATTTGGGTGGAGAGGGACAGCTCATCACTATGGATGTGATCTCCGTGGCTAGGCTGTAAGTGAGGGACTTGTTGTTATGGAATGTGTGGCAGCTGTCAAAGTGAAGGTGTTAACGGTGGTTGATAGGTTTGATAAGGATGGAGATGGTGTTGTAGCCACCGTTGAGGTGGTGGTCAACATTGAGGAAGGTGGCTGGGTTGAGGATGAACAAGTGAAGTGAATGAGGGAGAACGTGTTGAAGTTCTGGAGGAATGTGGACAGGATGTCCTCGCCTTCAATCTCCGTTGAATCTGAAACAGGTGAGGGGTTTGGGATACTGTGAGGTTAGAAAGGGTACCTGTAGATGGCCCGTGAATACATTGGCATAGGGTGGTACTATGTGGGTGCCCATTGGTGTGCCACAGATTTTTTTGTGGAAGTTACCTTCAAAGGAGTGGTGATTACGGTTGAGGATATGGTTGGTCATGGTGACCAGGAAGAAGGTTGCAGGTTTGGCATCAGTCGGTTGTTGCGAAAAAAAAATGTTCAGTAGCAGCAAGGCCATGGGCATGGGGATGTTAGTGCAGAGTGGGTTTACATCAGTTGTGATAAGCAGGGTGCTATGTGGTAAAGGAACAGGAAATCAGTAGAGGAAATGGTTGACGACTTCTATATAGGATTGTAGACTATGGGTAATAGACTGAACAAGTTGGTCCACAAAAGGGGAGATTCTCTCTGTGTGATACAGTATCGGGTCAAAGAGGCATGCATGGTGGCTGGGTTTATGAACCTAAGGAAACATATAGAGGGTATGACAGGGGTGAGGAGGAAGATAGACTCAGGGGAGAGTTTCTGGAATGGACCTGAGGATTTGCAGAGGGTCTGGAGATTCTGTTGTATTTCTAGAATGGTGGTAGCTGGATGAATCTAACAGCTGGCAGAGTCCCTCAGCCACATAATCATTATGATTCAAAACCAGAATGGTGGAGCCTTTGTCGGCAGGTAGGATTATACTGTTGGCATCAATTTTTGGGTGGTGGATGGTGGTTCTTGCTGCAGATGTAAGGTTGGTTTTCATGGTGAGGGATTTTGGCAGTGATGGAGAGGCCAGATTTGAGGTTAAGAAATTGTGAAACATTAACAGGGGTGAATTGGGGGCAGCGGCGGTGGATCACGGTGGCTGGGGGAGTGAACTGAGTCAGCCAGGGTTCTGAATTCAGTCTGATTGGTACAGTTGGCAGCAGTAAAGTGTTTCCACTCTAGGGACTGGGATAAGGAGTGAAGGTCTTTAGCAAGTCCAGCTTGATCGAATTTGGGAGTGGAGCAAAAGGTAAGGCCTTTGGAAAGGACTGAGGCTGCTGTGGGACTGATACAGCTGGAGGAAAGGTTCATGTGTATGTTTCAGATCTGTTTACTGTCTCAATTCTGTATAATGGTGGGTGTGGATTTCTGAGAATGTGGTAAATATAAAGTCTGCGAGGTGGAGTTTCTCGGCTATAGGGGGATGTGGGGGAGGTTTGGAGGCTCTTATAGAGGTGGTGGATAATGGTCGTCCAATGTGGGAGTAGGAGATGAACAGCTTGGAGAATTTTTTGAGGTGGTGTTGTGCATGCTGCTCTAGTTCCTGCAGGACAATTCAGTGTGTGAGATGGGATGCAGGAATTTGGGATGGGAAAGAATGAAGATTTTATGGACAGAGAGGAGGTATTGCAAAGAGGCTTGGGCCTGATTTACATGAGTTTTCTGGATGAGGTTGGTGAGGGCTATGGAATGTCCGAATTTGAACAGATGGAGGTCATTGTGGAAGGAGAGGTTGCAGCCATCAAGGTAATTTGATGGTTTTGGGGGATTCCATGAGCTTGGCAACAAAGCAGGAATATTGTGTGAGACTGGGTTCTTGGTAGGGGTAGGGAAACTTCTGTGTATTGGTGCAAATGGAAGATCAAGGATCCATATTGGAGGGGGGGGGGGGGGGTCATAAAAATTTGTAAAAAGAAGTAGGAAAAGGACAGAGTGGGTGAAGAATGGGGAAAAAGGTACAATCTGAGGGAGTAGGACCAATAGTGAAAGGCAAAACTGAATTGAAATTGACTTGAAAACACAATGTTTGCAGAGAGTAAAGTGAATAAAAATTCAGTAACAGTTTGATGCAGATCGGTGGATGGGTGGGTGGGTATGTGTACTACTGGATTAAGTGAGGTTAGTATGTGGATGTTGGAATAAGGAGAGGTTGGGGGGGGGGGGGTAAGTTTGGGTTCAACAAGTTCATGTGGCACAGGAATGTACAGAAACTAACAAATGAAAGTATGTGAGAATGAGGGAGGAAGTGTGATCTGTGTCAAAGTCCAGAAGTAATTATATAGCCGGGATAGATATATAGGACTGATATTCCATGCTAGAATTCCCATTGTTTAATTTTCTGTTTCAGAATTATCGTTTCAAAAACTTGTTGGGATACTTTCAGAATTTTTCTGATTTCCGAACTGGTGGTTAGGTAGATGGGACCTAAGAGTACAGATTAAATTTCACGGGACTTTCCCTTTTATGTTGCATCATTGTGCACAACTATATTTCATTATACCACCACATACTTTCATTCACATATCATGATGATATTTATTGAACGCTATTATATCATTCTTGTGCCATCTTGTCTGATCATTCAACATCATTCTTTGCGATCTACTACCCCTGTTTCATATATATCTCTTAAAATACAATTTTTAGTGCACTGTATGGCTATTTTTATGAATTACACTAATAGATGTCCTACTTACCTATGTTTCAGCAGCATACATATCATTCTAGTATATACAGTCTCTTTTAATTGCCTCCAGATGTGTTCTTAAGTTTTACCTCGTGTTTACATTTTTTAATTTGTCTTAAGATGTTTTCATTTGTGAGTGTTTGGTCGAGCAGCTTGTAGTTTAATTGTAGGCATAAATTAATGTTAATGACGCTATCAAGGAATTTGTGGATTGTTTCCTTTGGTTTGATAGGTGATAATCTTTGTTTATGGTTGGTGGGTATCATGGAGTTTCTTTTAAATATATAGGTGAAGATTTTTTTCAGTACCATATTTTGATTTGAGTTTAGGTTACTTGGTATCAAGGACTTTGTTCCTACGATAGATGTCAAGTGAAGTCTTCAATACCAGCTTTTGCAGCAAGTTATGGTTTCATGGTTTTTCTGGACTTCATTATAGGTTATCTTTTATACCAGAATTTGCAGTGAGGTATATTCGTTTGTTGGTATTGTATAGTTTGGTTTATCTAAAGGTGACAATACTGAACTGTGCTCTTTTTTTGTGGCCTTTATATAATTTTGGCAGTATTGATTTGTGCATATTTTTTGTTGTTTCTTCTCACCCAAAATCCCATAATTCTTGTGGGTGTCCCATTAGTTTCATGTTCTTCTTCAAATTATGATTAAATTTTGAACTTGTTTGCATTTCTTAATTATACTGAATCTATTACATTATTGTCACAATATTGGATGGAGGTGATATGGTTTTTGTCTGCCATCTTGATGACATCATGGGTCAAAGCTGACAGCCAGTATTGGACATTTTGGCATTTCCTCTTTTAATAATATAATTATTTGAGGAGTGCACATAGAGCACACAATTAGTAAATTGTACTTAATGAAATGGTCCCCCCAGAACCATGTTTGTTTAATTTCCCTGACGTACGCTTAGCAAAAACATCTGATCTCTCTGGAAGACATTTCTACTTTCTGATGCTATATTCATACAAAAATCTTCTAGATTTAATCAATTACCCTGTCACAACTGGAGCAGCACTTGAAGAAACTTACAGATTTGTAACTACAATCTACAGACTACCACAGACTAAATTACTAACTAGGTGCAAAGCCTCTGCCTCCACACTTTTTTTCTTTGCAGTCCCCCTTAGCTCTATTTTCTTCGATTCTTAGTGTTTTTTAAGCAACCTAGTGGAAAATTGTTTGTATGTCTCCTGATTTAATTGTGGGCTTCTGTTGCTATCAGAAGAAAATTTTCATTGAATTTTTCTCTGAGAATGTGGCATGTGAAACTGAAAACACCATTTATTCAATTATGTGTTGTCATTCAGTAGCAGACAGAAGAGCTGTGTAAATCTTCAGAAATAGTAATATAAAATTGTCAATATTTGTGACATATTTTAAGATCTTAATTTTTTTTATTTCAAGCCTCTTGGAGATGACAGTGCCTCCAACAGTGTGAGTGGCTCCGCAGTCCCAAGCCCTGTCACTGTCACTCATGATGCCGCAGAAGAAGGAAAAGAAGATAAAAAGCCTCCTGTTTTTAAACATCCAAATTTCCAGGTAAGTCAATGTCAGATGTTAGTAACTCACTGTGTTATTTGTGAAATTGTGCAAATTTAAAAATCCATGCACACAATAACAGCCAGTCTTCCAAAGAAGATATCATGTTTGTTTTGCTCCTAGATAACACAGTTACAGTGTACCAGTATTTTATGACATTTGTAAAATGAGATGAATTGTGGTTTTAGTGAACAGTAATGATCGTTGTTTTTCCCCTGTACTTGTGTTCATGGGCAATGCTATACCAGCCAAACAGTATTGTTTTGTTTCTAAGAAATTTTATGAGAAAATTAGTGTTTCCTGGAGAAATTGTTGATCTCATTAACAAACAAATAAGAGCTTGAGAAGTGTTTATTGGTAGTCACCATATATTATTTTTGCTTTACTCTTCATGATACATATCCAAAGGCTCAAGTGTTGCAGGCAGCAGCTGACTTTTATCAGGTTTGAATTGATGATACTGACAGTAGGACATGTGCAAGCTTTATCTACTAGGTGTGAAAAACGGTGGTCCAGGGGTGGGGTGGAATCAACTAACCACATAGGATTTCCCGTCTAGGCATTAGGTTTCCACACTCCCCATTGCGTTGCACACACACTGCAAATGGGAGAGAACTTCAGATGAGATTGTGCATACTTTTTAGATGTTAGGATCCTGATGGTGCTGATATAAGAATTTACCAAGGAGATGTCATCAGAAGTTGTTTCTGGTTTCTTTAAGGCCTGTGTATAGTCCCAATTAAGGATTTTCTCTGAAGACTGTTATCAGATCCCACATTTTTCTTCTATTTTATTTTTGACTACTTAAAAATAGCTGATAAAAGTAAATATGTCGCACTATCTGATGATAACTGTGCCGTGTACAACTTTAATATAGTGGTATCTGATACGCCCTGTGGGACTGTGGTCATGGTAGATAGCTGTTATTACTTTTATAGGTAAGCTTAATGCAATATGCTCTTGCTGAAATTTGGGATTCAGTATGATCCTTATTGCAAGTTATCCTTAGTGCAGAGATATGCTTCGTGCAGTACATTCCTGTATCTGTCACTCAAACCTTTTAGAGTAAACCACCAACTATGAATTCTTTTATTTAGGTGACATGATCATCTTTTCTTAACTTCAAGAGAATGAACTGTTGAATTGTATCAATTCTTTATTATGCAGCAAGCTACCCTCTGTTTCAAAGATATCAATGCATAGACAGTGGCACAAAAGAAATAATTTCAGTATGTTTTCCAAAATTGCTTTAGAAAGGTTAGGTATGGGCCATTGAACAACTTGTTTTTGTGTGTTGTAATATTCAACCAGGCTGGTACACAAAATATAATTCCTGCACAACATGGTTCTGTATTCAACATAACACAGAAAGAAAATATCTTATTTGAAAAAATAGTTAAAAGAAGCTTGGCATGTGAGTAGAACTGTCTCTTTTGAAGAATCATCCATGATTGTGTAACTATTGAAATCGAAGAAGGTTTCACTCTGAAGTCAAAGAATAAACAGAAATTGTCAGCGCTGAAGCACAGCATGTCTGGCCGCTGATTTGTAGACACTTTGACACCCACAGTAAAAACAGAAACACACACAGCACTAACGCAGCAGATGGCAATCTTGATCAGTACATCATCTGCCCCAGGGGAATCAAACCATCCTCCAAAAAACATGTGGTCCAGATCTTGTGCATTCTGGAAGCGGATCTGCCTTTGTTAGTGTTGATGCTTGCCGATGAGACTGGTTCCATCATGCATAAGTTGGTTCCATCCTGCATCAGTCGGCAGTACAGTTTGTAACATGTGCACTGGTTTGACTTGGTTGATGGAAAGTGTAGAGGATTTGCCATTTACTGTTACGTCTGCGTTTATGTACCACTTTGTAAGAGACGGTGCGGAGCTATGTAAGGTGGTTGCAGAGAGGGCTTAACATGAACCGTGCATAGCATTATGTGCATGCATGTTTCCAAGTCATGATGCACATAGTTGGGTGCTGTACTGTGTCTCAATGCTTTGCGGGGCAAATGCATGTTGTATGTTATCTCAGCCGACGAGTGTAGTCTGGCTGGTCTTGGTTAGAAGGCTCCAGGGAATTCACATGTGTTTCAGAGATCAAGTAGGACAATCAGTGGAGCTGTCACCCAATTAGTTTCATGACATGTCAGTGCTGCTTTTAGGGAATGGTGCCGATGTTCAATAGTGCCGTTGCTCGCTGGGTGATAACTTGTATTTTTGTGATGAAAAGCACTGCAGAATTTGGCAGGTTGGATAAATAGATTAGATTAAAATTGGCAGGAGCACTCCATTGTGAAATGTATCAGGAAACCAAAACGAGTTATCTGACTTGACACAAAGGCAGACACTAGAGTTTGTGCTGAAATGTTGTCAACTGGCACTCTTTTCAGTCAGTGAGTGAAGCATTGTTAGAAGATAGGGTTGTCTGTTTGACGAAGGTAGATGGCCTACATCATCGATATGTACATGTGCAAACTGTGAAGTTGTGTCAGTGAAGTCTCACACTGGGGCAAGCACGTGATGAGATACATTGCTGAATTGGTACTGGATGCACGTGCCAGACATTCTAGGCCAAAGAAGTTGTTTTGAGACCAGGCGAAATGGTGACGTGATGCCAGTGTGGCACAAGTTACACAAGCTGTCAAAAGCACCTCTGTGGAATGTAGTTGGTGAAATGTGATGAGGCTTTCCACTTGAGATATCGCAGTACAACTTAACCCTTTGCACTCAGTAAGGCAGACACAGGGCGGCTCCGTGCGCTCTTATTTAAATCGCCGCCGCCTTGGCAGCAGTGCACCGCAGAGATTTGCGCGGATCTCTTTGTGGAAACAATGTGGCCGCTGGCCAACAATTGGGGTATACATTAAAACAAAATGTTTGCTTCCATTCATATAATTACGTAAGCTTTTACGTACAAAACTTACCATTGTGTGGTATTTTTTGAAACACTCTTCAGGGTGGAGAGCTGGGTTTCGTGAGCATGTTTCGCAGTAATACACAGCTTCATGCCTGCCACCTTTCTTTTTTCTGTCTGAGCACACTGTACAATCCTTATGCTTGTTCCCAGGAAGCTTGTTGATAATGTGCAACTTTCCATTCAAGCGTTCCTCTTCATCAGAAGTTGAACGACGTCCTCGTTTCTGTCCTTGAGTTCTTTCTTCGACAACTAATCCTCTTATAACACTTTTATGGAATGCTTTGTGAGACGGTATTGTCAAGTCGTTTTTCTCACAGTGGTTCTTGTATAGTAAATAGCTGTTTACAAGTCCTACCTCAAACAGCCAGAAGTATAGTTTTAGCCACCACTTGAGACTTTTCGTTAGAGAACCGTAACTGGAAATAAAATTGTCAGATCGATCAACTCCATCCATCTTTGAAGTATAATCAATAATCACATTTGGTTTCTTTATTTCTTCCCTTTCCTTTCTGTTTCTCCTTTCTATAAGTGACACTGAGTTATTGGCTTTTGTAGAAAGCATGAGAACTGTTCGTTTATCTTGCCATGCCACAACCATCATTTTGTTGTTGCGGAGGCATTTTATTTCGTGCTTTCTTAGACGCAGAGCTCCTTTCTCGATTGCATCTGGAAGGTTTTCGCGATTGGCCTGAATCGTTCCTGTGAGATGCATGTTCTGTTTCAACAGCTCATCAGCTAATGCAACACTTGTATAAAAACGGTCAGTGTACAAATGATACCCTGATTGCCCTGTCGCATTTCTGATATTAGCTAGCAGCTGAAGAACTATTCTCTCAGAAAAATTCAAGTGTGCACAGATCAATGACTCAGTTGTTACAGCGCCAAAATAGGGTATCAAACTGCAGATATAACCATTTGATGAATCCAAAATTACATAAACTCTGAGTCCCCATTTTGTTGGTTTTCGAGGATTGTACATTTTGAATAATACACGACCCTTGAACAATACTGTAGATTCATCAGCAGCTAAATACTGATATGATCGATAAATTTCGAGAAACGTGCCAGACAAGTAATTCAGTACATTTGTCACTTTACTCAGACATGATTGAACCTGACTGTTGACATGTGTAGCATTCGTCGGATTAGAAACAAGAAGTGCCTAGAAAATTTGCATAAATCGTCGGTGACTAAAACAGTCTCGAAAGAAGTTGGATGATTGTAACCATTCTCTTGAAAAAAAGTCCTGCAAGGTCTTACACTTCTGTAATGCCATATTCAGTAGCACACCATGGAAGCGTTTCATTTCTTCCATGGCAACATTTCTCCAGTCTCACCATGCAGAATGTTGTGGAAGTGGTGTCGCTTTACATATTTTTGATGTAGCATACCTATTCGTTTCATCTGCTATTTGTTGAAATAGGTTATCTGTAAAAATTAATTGAAAGAATCCGATGGGCGATGATGGAACAGAACTACTTTCTGTTATAAAACCACACTTTGATTCGTCAAAAGGAAAATCTGTGAAGTCAGTGTCAGTTTCACTCCACATTCGCCACGAATCCTCTGCTGAATCACTAGAAACATGCACATTGTCACTGTTTTCTTCGTCATTGTCACTCGAATTGTTTTGAAATGAATCACTATCATAATCAAAATCATTTTCACTCTCATTTTCACTTAGAGATTGCTCTAAAAGATGTAAAATCTCTTCCTCAGAAAGGACTGTACGTGAAGAACTAGCCATTTCGAGTGCGTGGACTTGAACGTAATAATTACAATTTTTGACTTAACACAGCTGCTACTGTTCGACACCAAGTTAACACTAGTTCTCCTAGATGGCAGCACACTGCAGCAATAATGCCTAGTAGACTCAAAATACATCTGAAAGCTTCGAAAAGTCGTGTCGAATGAGGCTCGACATTGGAGCGGAAAACAAATTTTGCAATGTCGAGTGACACTCGACATTGGAGTGGAAAGGCTTAATATCTGCACCAGGAGCGTCGACTAGTTGCATCTCTAAGGTTGGCGATGCATCACTGAAGAGACTCTGGAGTTCTTGGTCTGCATGTTATGTTGTGCCTTGACAAGTTGTGTGAAATGAATGGTGGTTGACAAACTGCTAACGCAAGAAAGACAATCAGCTACCACATTGTTGATGGCCAAGATACACTTAATATGGGTACTGAACTGGGTGATAAATTCGAAACAGTTGCATTGACATGGTGAGCAACTGTCATTTTGTCAAGAGGCATAGGTGAGTGGCTTACGATCTGTGAAGATGGTGAACACTCTGGCTTCTAATTGTGGGCAAAAACACATTATTCCTAATTATGGGCAAAAGCACATGATTGCCTCATATACTGCAAGAAGTTTTCCGTCATATGCGCTCCATTTTCTCTGCAATGGCAACTGGCTATGCGAATAGAAAGTGACTGACCACCATGTGCCATCTTGTAATTGTTGCAGTGCTGCACTGGTAGCAGTCTGGCTTGCATCTACTGCTAAAGCAAGGGATGCATCCAGTTCAGGGTTGCCAGGAACTTGGCATTTACTATGCCCTGTTGTATCACTTTGAAGACAGAGTTCATTACGTCTGTCCACAGTATCAGGGTATTTCATTTTGTTTTTGGACCAGCAAGTGCTGCAATCAGTGTTTTCTGTAATTCAGCTGAACACTGCAAATGGCGATGGTAAAAATTCAGTGTGCCCGAGAAGCAGCATAATTCATTAACAGGGTTTGGAACATTTGGTCATGATATATTAAGAATGGCTTCTAATTTTTCTGGCAATAGTAGTGAGCCTGAAGAAGAAATTTGGTGGCCCAGAAAGTTGAAAGACTTCAGTTAGGTGTTGTTGGTGCTGTCCCACAGTGGCCAAAAAGACAAGGATGTTGTCCAGAGAGGTGAAATGGAATGGTAGACCATACAGTACTGAGTCAGTAAACCTTGGCCATGATTGTGCAGCTTTAAATAGGCCGAATGTCACAAAAATACCCTCAAATAAACCAGATGGTGTGATAATGGGTGTTTGATGGCTGCCCTCTTCTGCCACCAGAATTTGAGTGAAGGTCGTTGTTAAGGACACTGGACTTGGTTATGTCGTGTAAAGCATAACTGTAATCCCACAATAGGGATACTGGATACTAGGCTGGCACTGTCTGAGCATTAAGTGGTTTGTAGTGACCACACTTCTTAGGCACAAGATGGAGAGGAGATGACAATGACGTACTTGACAGTAGGATGGCAGTTATTACTGAAACAGTTGATTTTCAGTAGCACAAGATAGAGAGGAGATGATCATGGGCTACTTGACAGTAAGGATGGCAGCTATCACTGAAACTATCAGTTTTCTATTATATCATTTTTTCCATGCCCCATTAACTGGTTTCAGAAATACCAATTTTAGGTTTTATTTCTATTCTCTCTTGCAATAAACTTAAAAATTGAACAAAGATTGAAAAATTTCGACTGTCTGTCTTTCAGGACAGAGAGCATAAAAATATTAAATAGGCAAACAAAAGAAAATTTAGTTCATCCACCATTCGCTGCTTTTCTCAAAAAATAATAAGTTGCTGAATTTAAAAAAAAAAAGGGGGGGGGGGGGTGATGGATGGTAACCTGGTGGCATGATTGGCTCTAGCCCATTCACCTCCCATTTGTGGATCCGATCCTGTGCTCTGCATCGGAACCGGGTTGTCCCTTTGAGGGCGTCCGGTGGCATCTGCACTTTTGTCTGTACAGATATTGTTAGTGCTTGGATCCCATTTCATACCCAAATGGAAGCAGTTGCCATTTAGGTCCCCTTGGATTCAGCCATCATGGTTTGTAGTCTCTATCTCCCTCTTGACAGGCCATCTACATCTGCTATGCTAACTGCCCTCTTTCAGCAGCTCCTCCCCCTCTTCCTCCTCCTTGGAGATATTAATGCCCATCATCCTTTGTGAGGCAGTGCTTCTTCATCTAGTCAGAGGGCTCCCTATTGATGACTTCCTTCCGAACCACAACCTGTGTCTTCTTAATGGGGGTTCCCCTACTCATTTTAGTGCCACGTTGGTACTTTCTTTATCATTGATCTTTTGCTCTCTTCCCCTCCTTTTCTTCCTTCCTTGCAGTGATCACCATACATTGATCTCTGTGATAGTGACCACTTCCTGTTGATTCTCTCGTGCTCTTTCCACCTCCTGCTGACCAGGTTACCCCATTGGGCTTTCCATCATTCTGATTGGCCTCTGTATACCTGTCAGGTCGTGTTTCCACCTTCTTTGTCTGTGATCAGTCCAATAAGATAATCTGCGCTGCCAGCATTGCCATTCCCCACTTGACGGGCCCCATTTGCCATCAGCCAGTTCCATTGTGGAGCATGGCCATCACCAATACTATCCGTAATCGTCGTCGTGGCTTGCAACTTCTTAAGTGGTACCTGTCCTCTACCAGTCCTATTACCTTTAAACTTCTTTGCACCAAAGCCCATTACTTAATCAAACAGAGCAAAACGGTGTGCTGGGAACACACTGCAACCTCCAAAGGTGTCGGGGCAGTCTTCCATTCCGGCCCTTGCCCTTCCAGGTGACGTTTTGTACAGATCATCAATTCTACATCTACATCTATACTCCGCGAGCCACCTTACGGTGTGTGGCGGAGGGTACTTATTGTACCACTATCTGATCCCCCCTTCCCTGTTCCATTCACGAATTGTGCGTGGGAAGAACGACTGCTTGTAAGTCTCCGTATTTGCTCTAATTTCTCGGATCTTTTCGTTGTGATCATTACGCGAGATATATGTGGGCGGTAGTAATATGTTGCCCATCTCTTCCCGGAATGTGCTCTCTCGTAATTTCGATAATAAACCTCTCCGTATTGCGTAACGCCTTTCTTGAAGTGTCCGCCACTGGAGCTTGTTCAGCATCTCCGTAACGCTCTCGCGCTGACTAAATGTCCCCATGACGAATCGCGCTGCTTTTCACTGGATCATGTCTATCTCTTCTATTAATCCAACCTGGTAAGGGTCCCATACTGATGAGCAATACTCAAGAATCGGACGAACAAGCGTTTTGTAAGCTACTTCTTTCGTCGATGAGTCACATTTTCTTAGAATTCTTCCTATGAATCTCAACCTGGCGCCTGCTTTTCCCACTATTTGTTTTATGTGATCATTCCACTTCAGATCGCTCCGGATAGTAACTCCTAAGTATTTTACGGTCGTTACCGCTTCCAATGATTTACCACCTATGGCATAATCGTACTGGAATGGATTTCTGCCCCTATGTATGCGCATTATATTACATTTATCTACGTTTAGGGAAAGCTGCCAGCTGTCGCACCATGCATTAATCCTCTGCAGGTCTTCCTGGAGTACGTACGAGTCTTCTGATGTTGCTACTTTCTTGTAGACAACCGTGTCATCTGCAAATAGCCTCACGGAGCTACCGATGTTGTCAACTAAGTCATTTATGTATATTGTAAACAATAAAGGTCCTATCACGCTTCCTTGCGGTACTCCCGAAATTACCTCTACATCTGCGGATTTTGAACCGTTAAGAATGACATGTTGTGTTCTTTCTTCTAGGAAATCCTGAATCCAATCACAAACCTGGTCCGATATTCCGTAAGCTCGTATTTTTTTCACTAAACGTAAGTGCGGAACCGTATCAAATGCCTTCCTGAAGTCCAGGAATACGGCATCAATCTGCTCGCCAGTGTCTACGGCACTGTGAATTTCTTGGGCAAATAGGGCGAGCTGAGTTTCACATGATCTCTGTTTGCGGAATCCATGTTGGTTACGATGAAGGAGATTTGTATTATCTAAGAACGTCATAATACGAGAACACAAAACATGTTCCATTATTCTGCAACAGATTGACGTAAGCGAAATAGGCCTATAATTATTCGCATCTGATTTATGACCCTTCTTGAAAATGGGAACGACCTGCGCTTTCTTCCAGTCGCTAGGTACTTTACGTTCTTCCAGCGATCTACGATAAATTGCTGATAGAAAGGGGGCAAGTTCTTTAGCATAATCACTGTAGAATCTTAAGGGTATCTCGTCTGGTCCGGATGCTTTTCCGCTACTAAGTGATAGCAGTTGTTTTTCAATTCTCGTGGAACACCTCACAACCTATTTGGCGACGGCTTCAGTACCAGCCCCCTATCCACCTGCCTTCCTCCTCCAGAAACATTGGGCTGAAGCTTTCCTGCTTATGTTTTACCCCTTGTCGGAATCCTACAATGAAATGTTTACTGAATGGGAGCTTCTTGTTGTCCTCTCTTTTTCCCACGATCAGCTCCTGACCCTGATTCCATCCATAACCAATTGTTTCAACACCTCAGACCTCCACAACGCCACTATCTCCTGCAGGTGTTTAACTGTATTTGGCTCCAAGGCATTTTCCCCTCTCGATGGAGGAACAGTATTGTGGTTACTGTCATTAAGCTGGAAAGGATCTAGTGTCTCTTGATAGTTACCAGCCCATCAGCCCGACCAATGTCCCATGCAAGTTACCAGAATGAATAGTGGCTTGTTGGCTCATTTGTGTCGTTGAATCTCAAGACCTTTTGTCTACTTACCAGTGTGGCTTTCAGGAAACCACAGTTTGGCAGGCCTTTTTTCAGTGCCACCAACTTGTTGCAGTTTTCTTTGATCTTTGTAGCGTCGAAGACCCAGCTTGGTGCTATCACATCCTCCTTACTCTCCATGAGTGGATCTTCCAGTCCCGCTCCCAATTTTTATTCGCCCGTTCCTGTCCCACCACTCATTGAGAGCCCAGGTTGGCACTGTTCTCAGCTCTCCACGCAACCAGGATAATGGCGTTCCTCAGGGCTCTAATTACTATTAATGGACTTGTGGCCTGTGCTGGACCGTTGACCACACCTGCTCTATATGTGGATGATTTCTGTGTTTGGGCTAGCTCCCACTCGGTGGCCTCTGCAGAATGACAGCTCAGATGCCATCCAGAGTGTTTTCATGTGGATACTCTCGCACTGTTTTCAGTGCTCTCCCCTTAAGTTGAGGGTGCTGCATTTTGTTGCCATACTACAGTCCATCCTTATCCGGAGCTCTACCTTAATGCCCATGCCTGACTGTGGTCCCCCAGTTCTGTTTTATTGTGTCTTCTTTTTAACAACAAGCTTACTTGGTTTCCCTCTATCCATTGTGTGAAGTTTGGCTGTTTACGTACACTCAGTGTTCTTCACTATGGTTGTCAAGTTTATGGACCAGCAGCCCCTTCCACATTGCTCCTTTTGGACTCGTTTCACCATTGTGTTATCCATTTAGCCACAGGTGCCTTTCGCAGTAGCCCTATCAATAGTCTTCTGGTTGACCCAAGGATCCCTCCCCTTTTGATTCAGTGGTCTCATCTCTCGGTTTTCTATGCAGGGTGTATACGACCCGGGAAAAACCCAGGAATTTTTTAGAATTACGGTAATATTTAATTGTTTTAGTTTTCAGTTAGATTTTTTTACTTTTAGCTGGTAAGAACAAATATTCTAACAAAGGATATTAATGTACCCCGGTACTGCAGAATAATACTGCAGCAATAAAACATGAACGAGAGGGGGGGAAAAGTAAATGGAACTTAAGGTGCAAAGGAAATGCACCATATACAGCAACAAAACACATTGCTCATACAAGCATTTGCCAACAGCAAAATGTGTCAAAGGGTTTAGGAAGACTATGCAGGGTTTCAGAACAGCAAATTGCCTACAGTGAGCATGACGGCACAACTATTCACGTTAGAGTCGTTTGAGCAGTTGTAAGCGGGCTCATGCGCATGCACAGTTGTGTCGCATATGAGAAGTACCTTCTCCCACTGTGGCTACAGAAGTGTGGCTGTTAACTGTATAAGCAGTAGCAGCAAACAGCCAGATGCTACCCAGAAAAATTTTACTGGCACGCCCAAACTGCCAGATTCACGCATGCGCAACAGGCCTGTATCTACGAGGCGGGGCTAACGGGAGTATCTGCCCCGGGTGAAAATTTCAAGGGGTACGGGGGGCAAAATCGTATTCCTGAGGGAAAAAAAAAACCTTATTTCACCAAGTGCCTAGCAACCAGTGCATATTGGTCTATCGATTATTCATATGATTTTGAAACACATCCCTGTTGGTTTTTGAACACATTCTATGTTGACTTCTGAATAAATCATAAGTTGATTTTTGAATGCATGCGTAGTGTACATGATGTCTCTGCCAGGGGCATACCCATCGCTGCTAGAATAAACTTTCCTGCAGACAAAAGGGGAAGGGGCTATACGAGCTTTGCGGAATAAAGCCAAACGGGTGAATGCCAATCACTGTTTGTTTAAGTGGTTGACTGGGTTTGCGAATGATCAGTATTGTTATAATTACAAGTGAAAGCCATGGATTCAGATTACCAGAGTGTAAATAAACGATTAACAGGAGTAACAGGTAAGAAAGATTACGTGTTATCTTCTCGGTGTATCCAAGAAAATGAAATTTTGACAAAGTTTTTGGCCAGACTGCTATACTGTAAGGGCTAGTTGTATAGTCCCTGGCTAGCAGGCACTTAAGCTCTGTTCTGGGATTAGTGCGGAAAATGCGTTGTATGAACACATAATAACACCTAACCGGAGAATAAACGCAGGATAACCAATCCGGTGATTGTGGCAGGGTTAGTGAAGTTAAATAGAGAATAAGTTTTGACACTGGCAGGAATAGTTACAGAATTAGTGATGACAAGATTGTTTATTGGAATGAGGAAGGAGAAGAAACTAGGGCATCACACAAGTCATGGAAAAATATGACAGTTCCAAATTTATATAAAAATTTCATACTGCTACTTTTTGATCTCATGCTTGAGAAGCTGAAGTGTATGATGAAATGTGAAACTATTTCCTAACATAAAACTTTTTGCTTGTAGTAGGCCTAATAGGCATTTGATACTGGTACTTCATGGATTATATTCTGTCATGTCATGAAAATGACCATTTGTTACAAAACAGTCTTGTTTATTTGGTATGTACTACAGTTGCTGCAATATTAGACAGGCCTCAGCAGACAGTGACAAAATACACCTAAACAGCTTGAGAAACCACACCAGTCTCTGGTACTATTCGTATTAAACAGCTTTTTCAGTATTAGACAATGACACTTCGTATTTTCATGCAGCAAAACGTTTGACAAACTTTGATGAGGTAATAGATTTATTTGCAGAAAGGAAAGCATGCCATGTAAAGCCATAGCAAGATTAGAGAGAGAAAAATGCTAAGATTTCAGGATTGAAGAAATGTGTTCTGTCTTGCTTGTCTCTTGTCTTTACTGGTTTTATGTATCCTATATTTAATGTTATGTCACACAAAACAGCAAGTTATTAGCTCATAGGCAATAAAGAGTGGAAAATTTCTAAAGAGCTCTATTTTCTGAAGAGCTCTTGCTCTCGTGGTTACAAATAATCCCATCCAGTATTAATTGTGAGGGGTTCCTTTTCTTTTTTTTTAAAAAAAAAAAAAAAGGACAGGATTTCAAATGTATCAGAGTCTTGAGAAAGATGTCCACTACAAAATGAACATTTTTAAAAAAGTGGATGTAATTTTTGGCGTCCTACCTCAAATGCTGGAGGAGGGTGGGGTCGCCACTCTAGTATTGCCCTGGTTCAGAAATATCATAGATCCGGGAGTGATACACAGAACAGGCTGAGTTGTAGAGGGCAGGTGGGTAGTCTCCACGTGACACGTGTTTACATTTAGTGATTTTGCTGTTTCCTTTTCGTTTATTGCTCCCAAGTCAAGTGAAAACAAAATGGACTATCTTCTTCTTAAGTTGCCAATCCTAAGATTGATTTGCAGCAGCTCTCCATTCAGTGCGATTGTCGGCCAGCCTCTTCAATTCCGTGAAACTTCTGCATCCTAGGTCCTGCATTATCTGGCTTATGTACTTTCTTCTAGGTCTGCCTCTTGCCCTTTTGCCCTCCACAAGGCCTTCCGTTATAGTGTGGAGAAGACTTTCATGTCTCAGAATGTGTCCCATCCATATATCTCTCCTCTTCTTGACCGTCTTCCAAAGAACTGGAACTTCCTCCACTCTCTGCAGGACTTCTTCATTTGTCATCCTGGCCGTCCATGGAATTTTTAACATCCTTCGCAGACACCACATTTCGAATTCTTCAATCCTTCTTCTTTCGTCCTCTCCAAGTGTCCAGGTTTTGCTGCCGTAGAGAAGCACACTCCCAACAAAGGTCTTTATTAACCGCTTCCTTAACGACAGACTTATCATATTTGATGTGAGGAGTCCTTTCCTTTTATAGAATGCAATCTTTGCCTGATTTATTCTACTTATTACATCTTTCCTACTACGACCATCTGATGTTATTCTGCTTCCCAAGTAGACAAAGTCTTGTTTTTCTTTCAGCTTCTCTCCATTCAACCTTATATTCGTAATAGCTTGATTATTTTGTTTGCTTGCAACTAAGATTTTTGTTTTTGACTTATTAATTTTCATGTTGTACCGTGTAGCAAGAGTGTTTTCGATTTCCTCCAACACTACTTGTAATTCTTCCTCATTTTCCGCTAGGACAGCAATGTCATCCGCAAAACGCAGCATATCAACTATTTTTCCCTGGATCCTGATTCCATTAGCTTGTCCTAACTTTTCTCTGACCTCGTCCATTGCTTTCTGTATGTACATATTAAAGAGGACAGGGTAGAGTGCACATCCGTGTCTCACACCCTGTTTAATTTTTGCTTGTTGTTGATGTTCCCCACATCTCACTATTGCCACCTCTTCTTTGTATATGTTCCATATCGTTCTCCTGTCCTTATACTTAGCTCCAGTTTCCCTCAATATCTGGAATAGCTTTTTCCATTCAACCTTATCAAAGGCTTTTTCGAGGTCAATAAATGCTATGTAGGTGTCTATGTAGGTGTTTCTTTTATGACATAATGTAAGATCTTTTAATGTTTTACATGTAGGAACATACAGGCTTCCTACGTCATCGTAGCTGCACAAGCGCAATGACACCTGTTATCTGGTGCTCTCTGGCAACTGCAGAAATGAACCCATTTCTAACAGTTTGCGCAAAAATATTGTGACTAGTGGTTTGAAAAGCATTACTTTCAAAGTGAATTTCCTTTTGCGCAAGACAAACAATGTGCGAGAATGTATGATGAATTTCTTATATCACAGAGCGTTTGACTCTCATTTAAAAATCAACCCTTTGAGGATGACCATTAGAAGAATTTCGAACCCTGACGATCAGACATTTATGTCGTTATTAAAAATTTTACTGGCATACTTGTGTGATGTATCTTAAAGTGTAACATGCACATTATATGTTACAACTTAGATTCCCTTGCAGCTTATTAACTTTTGAGACCAACGTTATATGTGAAAGCTTTGCTTTTCTTGTAGCAACACTATGTATATTAATTTAAACCATTAACTCTTCCTATTTGTATGGTCGCACTACTTAATAGTGATGTTGCTATTGGCTGACTATATCATGTGTCCTAGGCTCAGAATATCTGTCATCATTGGCTGGTGATATCACATGACATGAAGTATGATTGGCTTACAAAAGCGAATCGCAATCTCGATTTCGAGCACCCGTGCTCTTCCCCCTCCCCATTTCCATCCCCCCCCCCCCTACCCTCCGCCTCTCCCTCCTGTTCTTTCCTCTTCCTGCTGCCCTGACATCTCCTTTCGCCCTTTGTTGCTCGTTATTCCTTCCCCTTGACTGGACTGAGCTGTTTGTGTTATTCCTTTCTCGATTTCTCCCAGCCCATATCATGATACCAAGGGGCTCGCTCTTTGATCCCCTCCCCCTAAGTCATCCAACCATTCAGTGAGGACAGTGAGAAATTATCATATAGAACAGGTGGGGTAAAGTTTTGCACACTGCATTTACACGCATACCTTAGGCTGTGACACGTGGCAACAGGGACATTTTTGTCTCAGCAGTGCTATACCAGTTCTTATGCCAAGTGTTTGCTGCTTATTTCCATCGGCATTGTTATTAAAGTAGCACTAACTGCCTCTCCCATTTTCTGTAATATTGCAATACTTTGTAACAATACAAATTTTACAAATAAAAATTTCTCCTATCTTAAAAAAAAATGCTTGTTCACGAGCGAAAAATTTTAGGACTATTGCAATGGCTAATTGATATTTTGGTATTTTTCCTTGTTTATTAGTAAAAGACAAAAAACACCAGTTATAACAAAGACCACACACATACCAAAAAATATTTGTTATTCATAACTAAAATACTGGTATCCCATCCCTAATTCACAGGCAAATAATGCCTTCTTTGAGCATGGAATCAAATTCTGCCTTAGCTGTGGACAGAAAGTTGGGAGATAACCATGTAGGTCAAAATTCGATAAGTGGGTCATTGGTAATCTTAACATTGAGAACAGTGCTGTGACATACCTCTTTAGGAACTCCAGGAGATCGCATGAAGGCTGGAAACTGCAATTGCCATATTTGGCAGTAGGTGGTAGTACGGCAGGAAGTCGGCTCCAGTTATCACTTCCATGGCACCAGCAATTGTAAAGTCCCATGCAAAGGCAAAGCACAATCCTAACTTTAATTTAGTTTGCTGTGTGCTATATGGTGATATCAAAGAATTGTTTGCCACAGACAAGCAGAACAAAGGCAACAGTTGACAGTCATGCAACAAGTGTGGTGTAACAAGTTGTTCCACCTCTTCCTCACAATCAGATGAACTGTGTTTGTGTAAAAACATTGTGTAGGTAGTTAACATGAGGGGAGTGTTTCCCTTGAAAAACCCATTTATAAGTGATGATAAAGCAGTTGACCCTGATTTATTGGAAGTCATAACAGAGTGAAAGGAGATAGCACAAGTCACTTTGCTTTGACCTGGTGACGTATTGCTTTTGCATAGACTTAGGACATATTTATTGTAGGATGTAAAATCAAACACCTGCTGACTAAATGATCACTGTATCAAGCAGAAATCTACAGATACTAGTATTTGGCATAGTAAATCACCAAAAATGGTAGCCAAATAAAATAACAGTTTGGAAATTAGATGGCTGAAAGGTGTTTGATTTGACTTCCTGTAGTAAACAGCAAAGTCCCATGACCATCTCTGAAAAGATGGACATACAGAGATATTTATTGTGTGTTGCTGCCAGCAGTGAAGTGAGAGGTTTGTGTCAAGTGGAACAGGTTTTACAGTATGAGGATATTCTGCCTAAGATACAAATTATCTCAGAGCAGTGTGTACTGAAACATTTTATTGCTGGAGAGTGACAAAATACATCGGGTAACTGGTGTGTTAGTCTTCAAAGCTGGAAGTGGTATAAAATGCAAAGTTTGTGAAGTTCGTTTTTCTAAGAAGTTGCACAGTATGTTTCTATCACCTTAAACTTGTCAGTATGTCTTCCCAATAGCTTTGAAAATACATGTTTTTCTCACTTAATTTCTTTAATTACTACATATATATTTGATGTTACATACTTAGCCATACAGAATTGTGAACATATCATGTTCTTCCAAAGTTAATGAAGACGCCATTTATAGAGCAGCACTAACATCTTGGAGCATTATGTTTTTAGTTTGTGTTGTTGTAATCCACCTGTTATGGGTTATGTTGATACCTTTCCTTTCTACAGAAATATTGGAAGGTGAAGGATTTATGTCCCAAATGCATACCCAAGAGATCTACATCTACAACTTGGTCTGTACTTTGCAAACCACAGTGAAGTGCATGGCAGAGGATATTTTCTGTTATACTAGTCATTAGGGTTTCTTCCTGTTCCATGCAAGTATGGAGCGAAGAAAGAATGATTGTTTGAATGTGTCTGTGTGTGCTGTACTTATTCTATTCTTGTCCTCACGATCCCTGTGTGAGCGATATTTAAGGAGCTGTAGGATATTCCGAGACTCATTGTTTAAAGCCAGGTGTTGCAACTTTGTTAGTAGACTTTCTCGAATTAGTTTACACCTATCTTCAAGAGTTTCCCAGTTCTGTTTCTTCAGCATCTCGGTAATACTCTCCCACAGGTCAAACATACCTGTAACCATTCATGCTGCCCTTCTTTGTATATGTTCAATGTAACCAGTTAGTCCCACACATTTGAGCAGTATTCTGGAATGGGTCACATAAGTGATTTTTGAGCCATCTTCTGCATTTCTGCAGTATTCTACCAATAAACTAAAGTCTACCACCTGCTTTAGCCACAACTGAGCCTACGTGATCATTCCATTTCATATCCTTACAAAGAGTTATGCCCAGTTATTTGTATGATTTGATCAATTACAGCTGTGATTCATTGATATTATAGGATGCTACATTCTTTTTTTGTTTTGTGAAATGCACGATTTTACATTTTTTAACATCTAAAGCAAGTTGCCAATCTTTGCACCACTTTGAAATCTTATCAAGATCTGACTGAATATTTATGCAGCTTCTTTCAGACAGTACTCTCTTATAGATATCTGCAACATCTGCAAAAACTCTGAGGTTTCTATTAATATTGTTTGCAAGGCTGTTAATATACACCGTGAACAGCAGGAGTCACAGCATACTTCCCTGACGCACTCTCGAAGTTCATTTACATTTGGTGATGACTCTCCATCCATGATAACATTCTGCACCCTCCCTATCAAAAAGCCCATAGTCCAGTCACAGATTGTATTTGAGACCCCATATGATTAAATAACGCGTCATGGTCACTGATACCAGTACTAGTTTGGACACACTCAAAGATGTCATGTCTGTTGCCATGATGGAATAAAACTATGAACATGCTTGAGCATAACATTGGGATTTTTTGTTTTTCAGGTGAGAGGAGGTTCTGGATTAAGCACTTGGTTCAAGAGAATAGCTCAAATGTCACATTTAAAAAGCACACTCAACCTTGAGATTTGATGAAATCAATGGGATGGATAGTGGTTGTGAAACAGTCAGTAGCCACACCCCAATATTCACCCAGGCAAACATGGCTCTGGGCATACATTTTCTTACTTACTTGCTCGTAGGCCCAGTTACGGAAACTTTATTTCCAAATAACAAACAAACATGCAAAATATCTGTCCCCCTTCATGGGGTGAAACATCAGTACTATTGTGTAGCCACTTATTCAATCTTTGTAATTTTATACTTTTCTTAAGTGAATTTTTCCTTTTGATACAGTTAAATAAACTTCAAGTGAAAATAATATACCACTGGTAGGTGCTAATACATAACAAAACAGTGCTGTTGTAAAGCTTGAAATTATGTCAGAGCGAGTAACTTCTTACATGAGTGAAACAAAAGCACTGAGATTAATAGGGGTTCAGTGTTAGATGTGTAGTAACGAGTCATCTTGTTTTATGCCCTGGCTGAAGTCATCTTTGTTAAGAGAATTCTTGCAACATGTAATCACACACCACACATTAAATTGTACTACAGTGTAAAACTAGTATTTGTCTTATTAAACATAGTTAATTGCTTGTAACTTAAACAAGTTTTGCTTTTTTTCCCTGTGCCAACAAACCTGAAAAATATAAATGTATTACAGTAAATAAACAATTGTAGCATATTTCTAAAACTCCTTTGCCTTTATTCTGCATTGTTCAGGATTCAGCAAGCCGTTGTTTGCTTCAAATGGCAAACTCTTTCAGTTGCCTATAACCCCACTGGAAAATGAATGTTCGCCACAACTATCACACACATTTAATTCATGGGAGGTCCCACTAAAAATCACTTGCCACTTGTCAGTGTAATGTAGATTGCTGTCTTGCTTGCATTTTGCTGTCATATACCTGAAAAGTATTAATGTACTAATACTGTTTTTTAAAACATTCATATTTCCTTATATGTAGATTTTAAGCCTGACTACTGGTTCTTTGCATGCTTGGTTGTCTACCTTTCTCATAATACATTATATACTTGTACAATATTATACATTTTATTTTTTAGTAAAACTATATACTTTTTGACATAGAAGCATAGCAGACATCCATCCTTATGAAGCAATATTAGTGCCTCCTCCCATAGTAAACCAAGTGATGTGGTGAAATGTTAAAACATGGGGTTAATGTCCTGGAGGATAGCTGTTCAAATCCCTGACTTGTGATCCAGATTTGGATTTTCCGTGCTATTCCTAAATTGCTTAAGGCGAATGCGTGGATGATTGCTGTGAAAGCACACAGGCGATATCTTTCCCCAGTGGAGGTATTTGCTGTGTCACTAATGACCTCATCATCTAGGGGATATTAAACTGCAATCTTCCTTCATCTACACCTACATACATAGTCCACAAGTCACCATATGATTTGTGGTGGAGGATATCTTGTACTACTACTACTAGTCATTTCCTTTCCTATTTCACTTGCAGATGGAGAAAGGGGGAAAATGACACTCTGTATGGCTCAGTATGAGCCATAATTTCTCTTGTTTTATCTTTGTGGTCCTTACAGAAGATGTACATTGGTGACAGTAGGATCGTTATGCAGTCAGCAACAAATGCGTTTTCTAAACTTCCTCAGTAGTGTGTTGGAAAAAAAAAAGTCTTCTTCCCTCTAGGGATTTCGATTTGATTTCACAAAGCATTTCTGTAATATCCACATCTTGATTACACCTTTCAGTACCAAGTCAGGCAGTACACCTCTGGATTTCTCCAACATCTTCCTCTAATCCACCCTGGTGGGGATCCCAAACACTCCAGCAGTATTCAGGAAATGGTTGCGCAAGTGACCTATACATGGTCTTGTATATAGATGAAATGTACTTTCATAGAATACTCCCAATAAACCAAAGTCTACCATTCACCTTCCACACTACTTACCATACATGCTTGTTCAATTTTATATCATTTTTTAGTGTTACACCTCGATGTTCCTTCCTTCCTTCCACTATAAAGGCATGGGATTTCCATGACTAATCTTGTCTGTAAGTTTCATTGTTGTAATACAGTGGTAAAGGCACTTGTTGTGTCATTTTTAGTGTTATGTGGCCAGGTGGCAGTGATTACACTTCCTCCATTGACCACAGGCAAGGTTCTGTGTTTGAGTCTCAGTTTGGCAAATAGTTTTAATATGCCAAGAAGTGCTTACTTATCTGCAAAATAAAAGATTGGTTTTCCATTATTTGTTTTATATTACATGGGCTTGTTAGTCCACAAAAAATAATAATAATAATAATTTTCAGGTTATAGTCACTGTGACCTTAGAAACTTTTTCATTGATTCGTTTTGTTAAATCACTTTTACCTATTGCTTGTACTTCATCTTTCATCTTTTTTAAAAACCAGTTTTTCCCTAAATTTGAGGGTATTGCCTTGGTTTTTCTGTAGTATATAAGCATTAATGTAATATTTGTTTTCAGCATTCTAGCAAGAGCAGCAACAAGAAGAGAGCCTGGAGATCACTCAAGCAGATCATTGCACAGGAACGAATGCTTCCATGGGGAGATGATTATATCCATTGTAAGTACATTTTACTAAATATGTAGGCCTAAAACTAATCTCCTGTTCAGAATTTTATTATTTGCATAGTGAAATGCTAGATCCATATTGAAATAAGAAAATGTTCTCTAGTTTATTGAAGTATCAGTGCCGGCCGCTGTGGCCGTGCGGTTCTAGGCACTTCCGTCCAGAACCGCATGACTGCTACGGTCGCAGGTTTGAATCCTGCCTCGGGCATGGATGTGTGTGATGTCCTTAGGTTAGTTAGGTTTAAGTAGTTCTAAGTTCTTGGGGACTGATGACCTCAGATGTTGAATCCCATAGTGCTCAGAGCCATTTGAACCATTTTTTGAAGTATCAGCTTCATAGGAAATTTACCTAAGGCAAATAGTAGTAGATTCATATAAAAACTTCAGTTCCTCTCCTTTCTTTATCACTTCATACTTTCCCAGCACTCCTTCTTTTTCTCCCCATGTTGTCTTTTCCTTTGTTCTGTCAATATTGTTACCCATTTCTATTTGTTTTACCTCGAGACGCTTCTAAATTTGGTATTTTATTCCTTGAAAGGTTTATTTCTGTAAGGCATACCATTGGTGATTTCTTTTTCCAGAAATTTAGTAGTATTTGTTTCATTAACCAGTTCTTTGTGTTGTCCGTGGGAACAATATGGAGGGTGTTGTAGTGTATCCCAAGAGTAAACTTTTAAAGCTGGTTCTCGAAACTTTAACAGACTTTTTCAGAATAATCTAGGTATGTTTTCAAGAGTCTGCCAGTTCAGTATCTCTTTGACACTCTCCCATAGATTAAACAAATGGGTCCCACAAATTTGAGCAACATTGTAGGATGGGTCGCACAAGTGATTTGCCAGCAATCTCTTTTGTAGACTGCATTTCCGCAGTACTCTATCAATAAACTGAAGTCTACCACTTGCTTTACCCACAATTGAACCTACATGGTCATTCCATTTCATATCCCTACAAAGTGTTACACCCAAGTACTTGCATGAGTTGGCCAGTTCCGACAGTGACTCATTGGTATTAAAGTTACAGGGTACTATGTTTTTTTGTTTTTTTGTTTTGTGAAGTACAAAATTTTACATTTCTTAACATTTAGAGCAAGTTGCCAATATCTGCACCATGTTGAAATCTTTTCAAGATCTATAACTTTATCATCGGCGAAAAGCCTGATTTTATTGTTAATATTGTCTACAAAGTCATTAATGTACAGCATGAACAGCAAAGGTCCCAACACAATTCCCTGGAGCACACCTGAAATTACTTCTGCATCTGAAGATGACTCTCCATGTAAAGTCCTCAATCCAGTTCCAGATTTCACTTGATACCTATATAATCATACTTTTGACAATAAGCGTAAGTGCAGTACTGAAGCAGATGCTTTTCAGAAATCACTGGATCTGCCTGGTTGCGTTGATCCAAAGCTTTCAGTATGTCATGTGAGAAAAGTGCGAGTTGGGTTTCACATGATCGATGTTTTCGAATTCTGTGCTGGTCGCATTGAGGCCATTCTGTTCAAAATACCTCATTATGTTTGAGCTTAGAATAAGTTCTAAGGTTCTACAGCAAATTGATGTAAAGGATATTGGACGGCAGTTTTCTGGATCGCTTCTACTACCCTTCTTGTAAACGGGTGTGATGTGCGCCTTTTTCAAAAAACTGGGCATGGTTTTTTATTCAAAGAATCCAAGATAGATTATAGTTAGAAGAGGGGCTAACTCAGCCACAAAGTGAGTGTAGAATCTGAGAGGGATTGTATCGAAGCCTGGAGCTTTGTCCAATTTTAACGATTTCAGCTGTTTCTCAACACCACACACATTTGAAAACAGAGTTAAGCATTTCAGCTTTTGCTTTGCTACCCTCAGTTTCAGTTCCTGTCTCATTCGATAGTGACTGGACGCTAACTTTGGAAAGTTACATTTAGAACTTTTGGATCAGACACAATCTTCAAGTTCGGTGCATGCGACAACAATATGGATGTTAAATACCAACAATAGTTCCACCACCAATGAATTCATTTGGACAATGATATGAGTTATATCCAGATACTCTGTGGATTTGTTAAATGATGTGTGTTCAACATTTCGACTTTTCATGTAGCAAAATGTTTCACGAACTGTGAGGTAATAGATTCTTTTGCAGAAAGAAAAGCACACCATGTAAAGCTGTAGCAAGATTAGAGAGAAAAAAAATCCAGGAGCTAAGGATTGAAGAAATGTGTATTGTCTTTCTTGTCTCATGTCTTTACTGGGTTTATGTATCCTATATTTAATTTTATGTCACACAAAGCAGCAAGTTGTTAACTGATAGGGAATAAAAAAACACGTTACATTTTCTTGAAATTTAATTTTTTTTATTTGATGTCCTATCTCGGACGCTTGAGAGAGTGGCGGGGTATTGCCCTGGTTCGGAAATATCGCAGATCCAGGGCTGATGTGCAGAGCAGTCTGAGTTACAGTGGGGAAGTGGGTAGTCTCCACGTGACTCGTGTTTACATTTAGTGATTTTGCTGTTTCCTCTTTGTTAACTGCTCTCACGTCAAATGAATACAAAACAGATTTCTGTGGCTGGGAGCGATCAAGTGAATTAAAATACTTTCACATAATTATGGAAGGCTAATTTAGATGAATTTCGAGCCCAAAAGATCAGAAATTTATGTCGTTATTAAAAATTTTACTGGCACATTTGTGTGATATATCTTAAATTGTAATATGTGCACAAAATACCAAAATTATATGTGAAAGCTTAGCTTCTCTTGCAGCGTATTAATCTTATAGACCAATATTACATGTGAAAGCTTTGTGTTTCATGTAGCAATGCTATGTATATTAATTTAAACTATTAACTTTTTCTGTTTGTGTGTTTGCGCTACTTAACAGTGATGTTGCTATTGGCTGACTACATCACGTGTTCTAAGCTCTGAATAACCGCTGACATCGGCTAGCGAGATCACATGACATGAGTGATGACTGGCTTACAAAAGCGCATCGCAATCTCGATTTCGATGCTTCGAAAAGTAACATGCGGTGTTTGGTGGAATTCGAATTTATACTTTCGTAATACGAAAATATGCAGCGTACATGTTGCTGCACATCAAAGATCTTTCCAAGACACGCTTTTTCCCTGTGTTTAGTTTTCTATAGCACCGGGAAATTCTACACCCATGTATAAAACAATAAGCATTCAAAGGACTGATAAGTTATACAGTTCCGAGAGAAAATATACTGTCAGTTAACAGGAAAAAAATATGTTTTCACCTGGGAGAAAGTGTATTTTTAACCAGGAAATCCGTGAGAAATCCGGGAATTTTTTTTCCTTGTCTGCGTATACACCCTGTTCCAGCAACATATGTTAGTAGGAACATTTTCATCATATCACCCATTAAGTCTTGATGAAACTACCAAAGGTAAACATAAAGAAAGAATTACAAACCACAATTACATTTTGGTCACAGAATAAGTGTTGCATAAAAAACATGTCACCTAAGAACTTTCTTTATTGACTAGTAGATGGTGAAACATTACATCAAAAAGTATGTGAAGTGTCTTCTGGATTCAGCTTGTCCCTCAATAAATACCTTATGCTGGGATCAAATGGACATAATGTAAGTTAAAAAATGTTTAGTCTTTTAGACAGTGAAGTCCAGGAGAGCCAGGATACATAAAATATAAACATCAGTACTTACAACATTCATACAATGCATAATGCCTATATAAAGGCTTTGAAGTATTTAGGTGAAGAAGCATTTGAATTTTGGTCAATATTTGCCATTGATTTGATGGCCTGTTTCTGGGGGGAAGAACTGGAAGGATTTCAGTCTAACATTCCACATCCCAAGTTTTTGAGGCATACGATCACAAATTGACTTACTTTACCATCTTTAACAAACAAGATTTAGGAACAGTGGGAAGGTATTTCTTTCTTAAGAATAAGCCTCTAAAAAAGAATCCTGAAATATCATTGAGAATGCTTTAAAAAGACCTCCAGTGTAAGCTAATCTTCACTTACTAATTTTGTCTGCAGAACTATTCAGTAACATCATACAACAGTTTCAGGGCCAAACAGCTTGGATTCACAAGTTGTGTACAGTATTTGAACACAGTCTTCAAGCCTTTTTGGCATGTGTTTTGAAGGTTGCTGCTTTGAGAAAAATTGAGTTTTTCTGAAGTTCTTCATAATGAACGGTTTGCACTGGATAATCTGCTACCTCTTGGGCAACCAGCTGTTAGTGGGCAGGTAACCAAAGAACTTAGTAAACTGGAAGAATGTGACAAGTTGTGGTTTCTAAAGAGTTCTCAAAAACATTATGTTGCAGTTTGCAAACATGATGGAGAAGACATGCTTATCAAGTACTCTACTAAAAAGTTATAGGCTTGTAGATCCCAAAAAAAGAATAAAGAGCAAAAGCTGCAGTGATATGTTAATGGTAAAGGTTGCAAAAATGATGTTGTTTGATGTCCAACAAGATTACTTTTTAGATGAATGGGAGGTTCTAGAGTTTCAAGATGACCCAGCTATAGATAACAGAGGTATTAACAGTTACTGACAGCAGCACATATCAAAACGAGACTAATCATCCATAAAGTCAAAGTATCCAAATGTTTCAAAACCTGTAAATGCTTCTTTTACATTGTCCTACATAAATGAGGACATAGAGAGAAGGTATTCCGTTTCGAATCACACTTTTGGTGAAGACACAGCCTCAATGGGTGAAACACTTTGAGGGATGCTTTGAGAAAATTAGACAGTTCATAAGGGAGAATGTGAAAAGAAAAGAAAATTATTAGAAGAAAAGCAAAGAGAAATTAAACCAAAGCCACCTTGAAGACAAGATTAAAAAGATGAATAATGTTAAAAATCAATTCACTGTGAGAAAGCTGCTCTGAAAGAAAATAAAAGAATAACACCAACTATCTAAGGTGGCACAAGAAGAATTTCTCTCTTAAGCTTCATCTAAAGTGCAAAAAGCACCCAAAAATGATTTAAAGACAGCAAAATTGGCCCAGGATATGCTTGAGAGTGCAGAGATCATGAAAGTAGAAGAAAGAGTGAAAGAAATGGAGAAGGAAACCATTCACAAAAATCTTCAGAAAAGGAAATGTGGTATGTTTACTTCGTACTTTGCTAAATTAATAAGAAATGGTAATCCAAAAATATTTTGTTGGTCTTTTTCCAGAACTGAATTGTGGAATGTCATCAGTTGCATGGCTGCCAACTATTCCAGATTGTCCCTAATTGCTATGGATTTATCACCTTGATTATATGATAGAGGAAGCTGCTAATAAATTATGGAACTGGACATTTTACAACTTGATGTTTTAAGAAAATCGATGTAGGAAAAGACAGATGACTGCTAATCGTAAAGAACTCACATTAAGTTGCAGACAGTCTTAATTAAAAGACACTTACATAAAGCTTTTGGCCACAGCGTTCATCAGCAAAGAGATACACACACCATTCATGCACACAAGCAAGCACACATCACGTGTACATGACTGCCAACACTGCCGTCTTGGACCGGAATGCAACTATCACATGGGATGCAAGCAGCAGTTACATTTCATTAATCATATGCCACTAAAATCTTTTACAGTTGGTAATGACTTCTTTGCTAAATACACAGTAAGCCTGTCTACAAATGATTTTGTCACCACAGCTTATTAAATGCACATTTACTCTGAGTTTGAAATACAGTACTGAGTAAGGCACAGTGGTTAGCACACTGGACTCGCATTCAGGAAGGCAATTGTGTAAACCCACATCCAGCTATCCTGATTATTCAGGTTTCCCTAAATCATTTCAGACAAATTCTGGGATGATTTCTTTGAAAGGGCACGGCAGTTTCCTTCCCCCTCCTTCCGTAATCCGAGCTTGTGCTCCTTCTCTAATGACCTCGTTGTTGACTGGACGTTGAACACTAATCTCCTCATTCTCCTCGAAACATGTTCTGCAATATTGTTTGCAGCTAGTACTTGACTACTTCACAACATGTAGTCAGTATCTTGACAGCACAAAACCACTATCCACAGGAGTGTCATTAAAGATCAAAGGAGCATTGTTTCTGGCCTGCTACCACTAAATGCCGGCTCACAGTACTAGTGTTTGATTTTGGTTCAAAGTCGTAGCATTTCTTCGCATCCGCAGCAGTGACATAGATAAAAAAATCAAGTCCCTCATTTCTCAATACCACACCAACGACAATGACACCAGGATTTGTTATCTGTCTCTCGAAAAAATTTTCAGCAAATGTGATCTGCTGCCATATGAAAGGCCAGTGACAACAAAAACAATACATATCACTTTCTATGAGGCAGAAATGCCTCTGTATAGGAGACTGCAGTCAGTAGTAAACTTAGATGTGGCAGTGGGATCATCAACTGCAGATTCCCCTGTCACATACATTGAAAGTGTGAGTGACCTATAGGCTGGAGAAGTTTTCTCTGTAGGGGAATAATTTGGATTAATATGAAAGGAAAAATAAATATATGGTCAATGAAATATATCTTCCATACTTAGGGTTGTAAAATATCAAATAAAAAATTTAATGGCCTGAATTGGTGTCTATTTTTTAAAATATCCAGGGGGAATGGAATGGGGGATGACAATGTGCCATGTGATTACTGGCAGCCTCTTCTCAAGGTTGACAGCTATGTAGTTGTAAAAATGTTATGTAAATTTTGTTTGTAATTACAATTAAGAATTTTGAATTGCTTATATTCGCCCATTAAACCCCAGTGTCCTTTTTAGAGGACATTGCATTTGTTTATTTATGAATCTATAATTAATTATTATTTTCTTACTATTACTGCTCCAAGTCATTGATTAAAGCTTTTTAAAACAAATTTATGCTCACTGAAAATGAAAAATAACAAATCCTACCCTTAATCGCTTATTGAATACTGAGGCACAGTTTTCTTAATGACTGATGTTGACATTATTGATAATACTGTCATGTTTTAAGTCTGTTGCATTGACTTCTTTTAAATGTTTATAGCCAACAATTTGCCTTTTGAACACGTTGCACTGTTAGCTCAATACCAGCCATTTTCATTATTTTGCATTGTTGCAAATTTTGGCATTCTCTAAATGTTATAATTTCAGTTACTCATGTTGTTCCATGTTTCAAATTTAAATGCTGAGGCTGCAGATGTATATCCTTCTTGGAAGTGTCTGTTAGAATACCAAGTGATGTGTTAAAACATTCACTATATTGTACACTATGTGATCAAAAGTATCCGGACACCTCCAGAAACATATGTTTTTCATATTAGGTGCATTGTGCTGCCACCTACTGTCAGGTATTCCATATCAGCAACCTCAGTAGCCATTAGACATCATGAGAGAGCAGAATGGGACGCTCCACGCAACTCGTGGACTTGGAATGTGGTCAGGTGATTGGGTGTCACTTGTGTCATACGTCTGTATGTGAGATTTCCACGCTCCTAAACATCCCTAGGTCCACTGTTTCCAATGTGATAGTGAAGTGGAAACGTGAAGGGACTCATACAGCACAAAAGCGTACAGGCCGACCTCGTCTGTTGACTGACAGAGACCACCGACATTTGAAGAGTGTCATAATGTGTAATAGGTGGACATCTACCCAGACCATCGCACAGGAATTCTAAACTGCATCAGGATCCACTGCAAGTACTATGACAGTTAGGCGGGAGGTGAGAAAATTTGGATTTCATAGTCGAGCGGCTGCTCATAAGCCACACATCACACTAGCAAATGTCAAACAACACCTTGCTTGGTGTAAGGAGCATAAACATTAGATGATTGAACAATGGAAAAATATTGAGTGGAGTGACGAATCACAGTACACAATGTGGTGATCCAATGGCAGGGTGTGGATATGGCAAATGCCCGGCGAACATCATCAGCCAGCATGTGTAGTGCCGACAGTAAAATTCGGAGACAGTGGTTTTATGGTGTGGTCGTGTTTTTTGTGGAGGGGACTTTCACCCCTTGTTGTTTTGCATGGCACTATCACAGCACAAGCCTACATTGGTGTTTTAAGCACTTTCTTGCTTCCCACTGTTGAAGAGCAATTCGAGGATGGCGATTGTATCTTTCAACACGATCGAGAACCTGTTCATAATTCACGGCCTGTAGCAAAGTGGTTATACGACAGTAACATCCTTGTAGGGGACTGGTCTGCACAGAGTCCTGACCTGAATCTTATAGAATACCTTTGGGATGGTTGGAACACCGACTCCGTGCCAGGCCTCACCGACCGACATCGATACCTCTCCTCAGTGCAGCACTACGTGAAGAATGGGCTGCCATTCCCCAAGAAACCCTGGAGCACCTGATTGAATGTGTGCCTGCAAGAATGGAAGCTGTCATCAAGTCTAAGGGTGGGCCAACACCATATTGAATTCCAGCATTACCGGTGGAGGGCGCTACAAACTTGTAAGTCATTTTCAGCCAGGTGTCCGGATACTTTTGATCACATAGTGTATTTGTGTATGGTACTTGTATCAGAAATATTTATTTATTTATGTAATGATTTTTGTATTTTATAGATGATATAGAAACTTAATTTGTAAAATGGTCAAGGCACAACTTTTTTTATCTAAAGAGGGGTACTTATTTCCTAGCAACCATGTGGCTGTAACTTCCTTTCTGCAGAGATTATTGATGAATTGTCTTTGAGTGCTGATTTACAATGTATTATGTAGGTTTATTTAATATTCATAAATTATAAATATGTCACCCTTCAGTAAATAATGCAGATAGTGTTTCAGTTCCAAGATAATGTCATCATCAGTAAAAACAATCATGACCGACTTCAAAATGTAGCCTCTCTTGAAAATAATAAATAAATATTTTCAAAATTTTGAATATTTGAGGGCAAGCCTATTAGATTTGGTTACAAGTTGTTTCTTTGTAGAGCAAGCAGGTAGTGTTACAAATTCGATTTATACTGTGGAAAAGATCCAGCAGATGCTGAAGGGATGACCCAATGTTTGGATCACAATAAGTCCTAAGTACACTAGATTGCATTCAAAAGCCAAAAAAACATTGTGCGTACTTTGACAGTTTCTTCACACTGTCCATTCCAGAACAGCAAGAAACTGAAAAAGACAGCTTCTCTCCAGACTAATACATGGGGAAAACATGCTGGTTTTACTGGGTTTCACCTACTACAGTTACATACCTGAAACTGGGTACTGGAAAAAATTTTTTGGACAATCACTAGAATCTCTATATCAGTTGAGAGTGATACTGGACATGAGATTCTGTGGCTTTGGTCATACGATTGTTCAAAGAAAAACACAAGTAAGATGTGTAGGAATTGAGTACAAAGGGAAACCAAAAGCATATTGTGTTAAATGCTGATTGACATAGTGTATGAAGAGTTTTGTGCCATATTATAAAAAAAAGACTTGAATAGAGTTTAATATACTATACTGATACTGTTAAATTCCAGTGCCCTATTTAAAAGATGGCCATTACATCAGTGTGTACAAATATTGTTAGGCTATTTTTGTGCTTATTGGGATTCACATGGTATAGACATTAGAAATAGGGAATAACAATGTCAGATTTCAAAAATAAATAATAAGGGACTTTATGGGTTAAATTACCAATGTACTTGTGTATATTAATAAATGTGTATGAAGGGAAAAAAAGTTACCATACCCCATCCAGGATCATCATAGAGAAATTTATTATGGTGTTAACTGCCCTTTTTGGTTGGGGAATTATAACAGTTCACTTGTGCCATATTTGTTTATTGACATAATTTGTCACCTTTCACACATTTTTCAAGTGCAACCATGCTTCTCACCCTGAGCAGTGGATGTGTAGCATTTTTCGATCCTTTCGTAATAGAGTCACTCGAGATTCTGCCCCTGGCAATAAGGATCCACTTGCCCAGCATGACTACTTAGGTTTTCTTTAACTTCCCACCTGAAGTAGGACATGGTTTCCTTGGAGAAGCCACCACCTTGAAAGCTGTTACAAGTGAACCTTAAAAGGACTATTTACAACAACATCTATTGCTTGAAACTTTGAGATCATGCCACCAGGAATTTTTACCAGATCCGTACTTTTTTGCTAATTCTTCCCCAACTTTCTGAGTGAGGTGTCCCATGAAAGAATCCAGCACCAACAATTCCCCCCCCCCCCCCCCAATCAGTCTACTGTATGGTTTGATGTGGCCCGCCACGAATTCCTTTCCTGTGCTAACCTCTTCATCTCAGAGTAGCACTTGCAACCTACGTCCTCAATTATTTGCGTGACGTATTCCAATCTCTGTCTTCCTCTACAGTTTTTGCCCTCTACAGCTCCCTACCATACAATGCTGTACTCCAGACGTACATCCTCAGAAATTTCTTCCTCAAATTAAGGCCAGTATTTGATATTAGTAGACTTCTCTTGGCCAGAAATGCCTTTTTTGCCATAGCAAGTCTGCTTTTGATGTCCTCCTTGCTCCGTCCGTCATTGGTTATTTTACTGCCTAGGTAGCAGAATTTTCCTTACATTAAGCAAAGAGCTTCGTATTCTGTTCCGAACAACCTTCAGCCAATCTAGCATCAGGTCTGTCATCCATTCCTTTTTTTGGCATCTGAAGATAAACTCGGCAAGCAGTTTTTCTTTCAGTATCATTGTCTTGCCAAGATATGGGGAGATCTTCCTTTCATCTGTTTGTGCACCCAGCATTACTGTTAGTCTCGCCGTCTCAATGCCAGAAGTCCTTATAGCAACATTTTTAATGCCCTTCACATCAACAGTAACATTTGACAGCATATCGAAATAAACAGGTGTCTGATCAACATTACTCACATGACCCAGAAAATACTCATGCTATTTCTTAATGTTCATTATATGATGCTTGTGTGTAACTAGTTTTTCGTCATAACGCTGTGGGAAGTCGCTGAGCTAGCATCATAATGTAAGCTGCCCTGTCTTCCTCATCCTCACATGCCAGCCAGTACTTGCTTTAAATTCTACAACATGTGCAGTTGGAAAATTCTTCTGTATCTCCAGTTTCATTAAGATAATTTGTGGGTAATCAAGAAGCCTTCATCATGTGACGTTTAAAGCTTTCCCGGCATACTGATTGTTCCATAAAAACACGGGAGAACTGTCGGATATCAGTAACTTTCTGCCACAATATTTCGGCGCAGAGTCTTCTGGCCATCTTTAGGTGAATGCCACTGTAGTAGTACCGGCGAGTAGGTGCTAAGCTCCGCTATTTAAAGCCTTTTGAGGTGACATTGCGCATGCGCTGCTCAGCGTGCGCATTCATAACAGCTCTGTGCGCTGCACCTCGTGCCCTCCACTGCGAAAGCCTGGCATATCGGTGTCAGGTCGATTTCCATCTTTATGCAGATAACTACGTCGGCTACGAAGTTTCTCTATAACAGGATTCCAAGCAGAGTTCAGCTGATAACCGCTATCTCGATTGATGAGAGTCTCGTTGTCAGACAATCTTATTTCCACAGATTCATTGATAATCGAGCTCCAAAAGTTTGATGTATGGGCCAAAATTTTTGTGTCTTCGTAATTCATGGAATGGTCTGTGGAAATACAATGTTCGGCGATTGCGGACTTGGTGGGTTGAAGAAGGCGAGTATGCCGTTGGTGTTCCACAATGCATTCCTGCACACTTCGTGTTGTTTGCCCTATATATGATTTGCCGCATTCACACAGAATTTTGTAAACACCTGGTTTACGCAGGCCCAGGTCGTCTTTAACGGATCCTACCAGTGATGAAATTTTGGAAGGAGGGCGAAAGATGACTCTCACTTGATACTTTCTCAATATTCTGCCTATCTGTGAAGAAATATTCCCAATAAATGGTAGATAAACAGTTCCATGAATTACAACGACACAAAAATTTTGGCCCATACATCAAGCTTTTGGAGCTCGATTATCAATGAATCTGTGGAAATAAGATTGTCTGACAACGAGACTCTCATCAATCGAGATAGCGGTTATCAGCTGAACTCTGCTTGGAATCCTGTTATAGAGAAACTTCATAGTCGACGTAGTTATCTGCATAAAGATGGAAATCGACCTGACACCGATACGCCAGGCTTTCGCAGTGGAGGGCGCGAGGCGCAGCGCATGGAGCCATTATGAACGCGCACGCTGAGCAGCGCATGCGCAATGTCACCTCAGAAGGCTTTAAATAGCGGAGCTCAGCGCGTACTCGCCAGTACTACTACAGTGGCATTCACCTGAAGATGGCCAGAAGACTCTGCACCGAAATATCGTGGCAGGAAGTTACTGATTTCCGGCAGTTCTCCCGTGTTTTTATGGAACAGCCTTCATCATGTTTCTCGTGCATGTGCTGGGCAACTTGTTGCTCCAGTTGTGAAACATTCTCTGCTTCAGTCCCCTGAAAGTCTGGTGGTTAGAACTGCTGTGCTTTAATTTCTAGCATGAGAATGATGTCATATTGCCTGTATGAACCATTTGGGAATTGTGGACCCATAGATCCATGTTTCTCAACTGAGCCATGCCTTTAATATGCATATGTTATTGATTGCTACAATTTACAGTTCTTACAGCACTGACAATATAAGCATACTGAAAGAGAACAGTACAGTGTCCTCTGGGCTCCCTACAGCTGAATCAGCAGAAATCATACAACTTCAGATTAACACTGTAACCAGCCTTGGTAATCAATAGTGCTGTAGAGTAATTGCAGCTTTAAGGGCCCCACACAACAGCAATGGAAATCTTGCCATATTCAGAAATAAACAGCCAAATGTTTGTGACAAGCAAGAATATAAAGGTCATTGCTGCTCATGGACTATGTTATCACGTTACTGTCTAACCACAGTTTGTGAAGGCATAGCTTTGCTTTCTACAGTGCTGTTTATGTATTAATATGAGGCATTAACTTCATTTGTGTAGCCATATTGTCTATGGCTGCTGTATAAACATGCTTGCAACTACAAGAAAATGTCTATTTATTTTGTCACCAAACATATTTCAATTAACTGAAAGAAAATAACATCTATGGTGTGTAACAAAAAATATGTGCAACTTGACTAGTTTTCTAGATCAAAAAACAGATCATTATAGAGGATGCTGATTTTACTTACAGTATTTTATGTTCAATTTTTCCCCACACATTTTTGCACGTTTTTGAGGTGTTCCTTCTTTTGGCTCTGTTGATTCCAGCCTACTCCCACATTGCTTTGTGGTGCTGCATTGTGTTGTATTTTACATCAAGGAATGCATAGTTCTGCAAATCAGTATGAGATTACATTATACAACATGTACATTATGCAGCAAATTTAATAATTTTTTATCATGGTTTATGTTCACTGATGTAAAAACTGATTTTCAAAATCCCTACTTCACTGTCTTATGTGTTGTTTTTTATTTCCTAAAGTAGCCTGTGTTCTTCCTCAGGGTCCATCCTATATCCCTACCAAATTTCACTGAAACTAGTTCAGTGCTTTACTTGTGAAAACATAACAGACAGAGTTACTTTTGTGCTTACAATACACTGTTCAAAAGAATTAGGGAAACACGTGTTTCAACACCCAGTACATTAAATCTATTTTGATACTTGTGGTCTTATTGCATGGCCTGAGATCTTCGCTTGACATGACAACATCTTGCAGCTTGCCTTCAGTTCTGCTGCGTCCATGTCAATTGGCAACTTCATCATTGGCAAAACATGTTATTTACAGATAAGTCCAGATATCCTCTGGCTGTGTTTGTGCGCAGAGACCCGTGGTGAGTGGTATCTGACTGATGTTGTCCAGGAAATCGACAGATGTCCAAGGTTCTATGATGGTTTGGTGAGGTTTTGGTGTTGGCAGCCATATGGAACTTACCTTTGTTCATGGTCACTTTACCACTAGGCATTGCACCCAAACAGATCCTGTTGGACCGTGGAATGGCTGTCAAATACGATGGTGACCCTGAATTCCTTCTAACGCGAGTGCCCATGTGATGGGCATCAGTAGGGATGTCTTGCAACGCCTGCAGATTGAAGTAACGGAATGGCTTGTGGAGAGTCCCTAACTAAACCCCTTCGTGCATATGTGGGACAAGCTTTACAGATTTGTTCGTGGTCGTCCTGTCCCACCACAGACTCTCAAAGAACTCTCATGGGCTGTCATTGAAGAATGGGAATGAATACCTCAGGGTGACCCCCATAGCCTTATATTGAGCATGACACATCTTCAGGCAGTCATAAATGCTCATGGAGGGATACATGTTACTGATGCTCTCAAAGTCCCATGAAAAGCACGTAGCATGATGGGATGAAAGATAGTTTCTACTTTGTTCTTGACGTGTGTCAAGCGTTTCCATTATTTTTATGTAAATGATCAAGGATGTAATTATGTTTTGTTGTGTACTTAATTGTGAAAGACCAAACAATGCAAAATCCAGGATGGAATGTAACAATACCAGAGAAGGAAAGTTGCTACTTACCATATAACGGAGATGCTGAGTCGCGATAGGCACAAATAAAATAGATTCACACAATCATAGCTTTCAGCCATTAAGGCCTTTGTCAGCAGTAGCAGTGTGTGTATGTGTGCATACACACACGCACACACACACTTACGCAAACGCAACTTGCACACACGTCTGCAGTCTCAGAGAGCTGAAACTACACTGCAAGCAGCAGCACCAGTGCATGATTGGAGTGGCGACTGGGTGTAGGTAAGGAGGAGGGGCGGGGAGGGGGAGGGATAGTTATGTGATTTACAAGCTAAGCTGCAACCACTGTGCTGCATTCTATGTAGGCATGACAACCAACAAGCTGTCTGTCCACATGAACGGCCACCGACAAACTGTGGCCAAAAAACAAGTGGACCACGCTGTTGCTGAACACGCTGCCAAACATGATATCCCTCATCTCAGTGACTGTTTCACAGCCTGTGCCATATGGACCCTTCCCACCAACACCAGTTTTTCTGAATTGCGCAGGTGGGAACTTTCCCTGCAATACATCGTACGTTCCCGTAACCCTCCTGGCCTCAACCTTCGTTAGTCACTGTCCTCACCCATCCAGCCCCCTCCCTGTTCCCATTCCAGCACTACACAGCCGTCATTTCACCACCACACCCAATCTTTTAATTTCTTTTTATTTCTCTCCTTTCCACTACTTTCCCCTTCCCCCTCCGCTCCTTCTCTCCTGCCCTCCGTCTAAACTGCAACACTTCACAGTCCGCCACTCCCACCATACTATTCCTCTCCCTCCCTGCCCCAGCCTCCTCCTTACCCCCACCCAGTCGCCACTCCCATCGTGCACTGGTGCTGCTACTCGCAGTGTAGTTTCAGCTCTCTGAGACTGCAGACGTGTGTGTGTGTGTGTGTGTGTGTGTGTGTGTGTGTGTGTGTGTGTGTGTGTGTGTACTGCTGAGGCCTTAATGGCCAAAAGCTATGATTGTGTGAATCTTTTTTACTGTGCCTATCGCAACTCAGCATCTCCGCTATATGGTGAGTAGCAACTTTCCTTCTCTGGTTTTGTTAATTTGTGAAAGATAAAGGTATCATTTGGTAATATACCCAGTCCTCAATTTTTGCTCAGTGTTGTGTGGCAGATGCCCAAATTCATTTTCCCATACCTCTTCTGAGCAGTGTGTTGTGTTATGTTATAGGGGAAGTGGTGGTAACAGGGTTTTAATATGAAACACCGTAATATTTGGAGACTAATAATGCCATCTGGTGCCAGCTTCAGCTATCACAATCATAATCTTTTGTTTCCATCATTAGAGGTAGCAGAGTCAGTATCTCATTCTTTATGGGCACACATTGTTTCCCAACCTCCAAAATTTTTGTGAGTTTAGATTCAGATATTTTTTCTGCTACCTTATTTACAACTTAGCATACTGTTTATGCTTTATGATTTAGTAATAGAATTAAACCTACAAACAATAATTTTAGTTACTGGAAATGGTTTATTCAAAGTCTAGTTTCATTAGCTAGTTTCAAAAATGGCGTTGGGTGGAAATATGAAGCATGCTGTTCCATGTTACAGCCCCTCTTTTTAAAAAAAAAAAAAAAGTCGCCATGCCAAGAACCACGTTATGGCCTTATAAAATGAGAATATGACAAAAATGGCACCCTGAAGATATGTTTCAAGCAATAATGGTTGTCATGATAAAACTAAAACTCTAAATGAAGCAGCAAGATGTTTCAGTATATCAAAAGCCACACTCTTTAGAATGGTGGCTAGAAATGATATAGATTAAAATGCTTTAAAAGATGAAAAATTAAGTAGAAAACCTGTTCTTCCCGAAGAAATTGAAAATGATCTTGTTGAGTATTGACTGTTGACGGAAAAGAAGTTTTATAGACTCACTTGTAATAACGTGAGGTGAATGGCTAATCATTTGGCAGTAAGAAATCAAATCACCAATTTGTTCACTGATGATTTGGCTGGAAGGGCATGATTCAGTCACTTCATGAACAGACACAAGAGTCAGCTTTCAGTAAGAAAGCATGAACGAACATCACTCTCTCATGCTACCAGCTTTAACCGAGAGAGTGTCGTGAAATTTTTTGATCTTCCGGAAACCAAATACTCTTAAAGATTGTTAGTCTCCTGACTTGATCTTTAGTGTTGGCGAGTCTGGTTTTAGTGTAGTGCAAACAAAAATTCCACATGTAATTGGCGTGAAGGGAAGCAAACAGATAGGAGCCCTCACTGTTGCAGAGAGGGGAATTCCTGTGACAATCATCACATGCCTGAGAGCAGGTGGTAACTTCACGGCTCTGATGTTTTTTTTTTTTTTTTTTTTCCCACCAGTTAGTCATGCAGATTGATGAAAGGTGTGTCTCCAGGAGCTATTGGAAAATGTCATCCTTAAGGCTGGGTACAGACCTATCTATTCACTAAATGGTTTACCCACTTCATTAAACATATGAAACCTACAACTGAGTACCCTATCTTGCTCACATTGGATAAGCATTAACCTCATGCCAGGAATAGAGAAGTCATAATAAAAGCAAAAGATAATCATGTAAACATTATCTGCTTGCCACGTCGTACTACACACAGACTACAGCGTCTTGATAGGACTTTCATGAGCCCCCTGAAGACACACTACAGTCACTAAGAACAGATAGTATGGACACCTATGAAATTGTGGAGAAGTTCGGAAGGGCATACTTCAGAATCCAAAGTGGTGCAGTAGTAGTCAATAGATTCAAATGCACCATCATTTGTCTTCTAAACAGAGGTATTTTCACAGAAGCTGATTTCATTGCAGTTGAACATGAAGTAGAACAGTTTGCTAACAGTGGTGAAGCACTTTGTGATGGTGAAAATGATGACCTACAAACTTCTGGAATTGATTGCAGAGGCAGTTTGAAGGAAGTCAAATTGGGGAGGGGGGGGGGGGGGGGGAGCAGACAGTAGAACCATCAACATCTGTAGGCTGTGTCAAGTCACGCCACATCTTGCCAATCCCGAGTTCAAAAAAGAAAACATCAGGCAGAGGTCGGAAAGCCCTTGTAGCTATTATCACAACCAATTTGCTCTATAAAAACTCTTTGAATTGTTCCACAGACAAGAAACAAATTGAACTGAACTTACAGAAGAAAAGGCATAAATTCAGGTTCCTCCCTCATATAGGCCTAACAAAAGTCACCAAGACCAACCAGCAAAATGTCAAAAAGATCTACAAGAGAGAAGACTGTTGACTCCGGGAAATGAGGATTCTTCTCAACAACAAAAAGAAATGAGGATGAAAGTTGTAACAAGGAAGAGGAAATAGAACTATCTTCTGGTAGTTCAAACCTGATGGAATCTGTTGGGAAAGAAGTTCCTGAAAACGATGATCCAGACCTTGTGGTGAGGCATTTAAAAAGTCAAAATCTGGAGAGCTTTGAGTTCAGTGTGCTACGTGTCAGGAGTGGGGTCATATGTTGTACAGAGGGTGTGAGGCTGAAATGTTCATTTGTGACTTTTGTTCATGAAGAATTGTAAATTGTGAATCCTAATTGTTGTTTATAGCTCATAAAAATAATTTTACTACAAATTTATACTGTAATTTGTGATTTTTTTTTCCATTTACTTCAAAATTCAGTTTTATAATATCATTAATAAAAATATAACTAGCAGTGTTTATTTTATTATTTATTTTAACTGAGTTTCATATTACCACTCCATTTCAAATTGCTCATGATTTACAGAAAGTTAAAAAGAATCTATGGTAATTATTTAACATGTTCATTTTTCATCAAAATCATTATTGATCCTCTATAATACAACAGGTGACATTTTTGATGGAACAGCCACATTTTAAATTCAGTAACTTGCTTTAAACAAAAAAAAAAGTGTTCCCCTATTATATTATATTATTATGTTATAAAAGTGATGATTGAACATGTTGAGGATTGCATAAGCACTGTATTCATTACATTGAATTATATTGTGTAGAATATATCAACCATTAAAAGCATTTTCCCAAATTTTATACCAAAGACCAAGAATACAGTTTTTCTCTAATTTGCATAAATTCTTCAAACCAATAAATATCTTGTAATACACACTTTCTAAAGTAGCCTATGTTCTTCTTAAGTGTCCAAACTACCTCCATACCAAATTTCATTGTAATCAGTTCAGCAATTTAGTCTTAAAAAGGTTAAAGGCAAACAAAGTTTCACATTAATACTGTTGGTATGGAAGTGTCATTGTGCATTTGTAAAAATTAAGTAGTAATTTCCATGGGTAGTAAATAAGTGAATAATTGTATATGTCGTTTTACAGTTCGCATATATAAAATCTATTATATAAGTAAGCATGTACGGAAGTAAACAGTTCACAAAAATTCAATTTATACCACTTTTGTTTCACACAGATGGTAATATAGATGCACCACCATCATTCAAGCCTTCTAAAAAGTACTCTGACATATCTGGATTACTGGTAAGTATGTATTTATTTTTGAAAAACGAATTCTACATCCAAAGGGCTTTGTTTTAGCATTAAATAGATTTATGTTAGAGAATTAAGTTAATTTCCTTTTATTTCTGTGGAAAGTTCCATGTGGCATTCTCATGAACCTCACTAAATTTGCTAAAGACCAAAGATAATTGAAAATATTCGAGCCACTGGCTGGCAAATGTTACAGATTGCCTAGAAACATAAAATGAAAGTTAGATTAATGAAGACAATTCTAGACAATATTGTAAGCATATCTTTTTGCATATTCTGAAGAAAATTGTTTCTTCTTTCATGTTAACAAAGGCTGGAATACAATTTACTTTACACTCACATTCAGGGTTAATTTCTTAATTGGTTTTGAGCCCATTTCACTTTCTTGGTTAGAAACATTATGTTAGACATTGCTTTCACGAAATTACTAATAACAGCATTCATAACAAAAAAAATGGTTTCTAAATTTATAATGCACAAAGAAAGAAAAAACGTTATCTACTCTTAATCTTTACATTACAACAACTTGTGATGCTGGAAAATAAAAGGAAGAAAAAATTCCATCAGGTGAATGTGTTTTCCACTTTGCAGTATGCTTAAGATATAAAAACAAAGTAATTGCATCGGCTACGAAAGTGGAAGGTCCCCCAATAAATTTCCCGATTTTCTAAATTTTTGGTTTTATGGTTGCAGTCAGTGAATCTTAATAATATTAGTAACTGCACTTTAGTTCCACCCCTAGTTCCAGTAATGCTAATTACACTCATTGGCCTTTTTGTTTGGTCAACTTGGCAGCTGCCTGCTCCATGTCTTTGAAACGCAAATACTAGACTATCAAGAAACAGCTCAACTGTGGAAACTTTCTTCGTACCACTAGTTTAAGATGTTCCAACATCCCAGAATATATTTGGCAATAATGTGATGGTCAGTTTGCTTCCTGGAGTGTTGGGAATTATCGTACTATAATAACTTGGTGTTTTGTTGTCATTTCGGTTTCATATTCTGAATGATTCTCAGTTAAGGGGTGATGTCCAGTTAGTAACTTTACGTTTCTAAGTCCAGGAGCCTCAGTCAAAGCAGTACTACTACCAGTCTTCGCGTTTGCATTGGGAATCATCCACGTTAGCCATTACTGGAACAATGAAGGAGTATTGAATGATGCAGTTGTTCGCTAGCAGGATGAATTTTGCTTTAGGTAGCAGTTCTAACATCTCTCGAGACAAAATTTTTACCTCTTCTCTGACAGTCATTGATCTGAAGGTGAAAAACTTACAGAATTACACAGCTGTTAATACATGTATTTCTCTTCTTCTGCCAAGATAAGTTTTAGCTTTCTGTGAATACACAATTTTGCTGTCTAAAGTGTGGCAGTGTATAATTTGTTAAGTGGGTTTCATTATACATCTACTCCTCTGTTACATTTCCATAATTTTGTGGTAGTGTTGTAACGTAACTTCTCTGACTGTGGACTGCATATAGACAGTCTACTTTGAGGCAAAAATATGGAAATAGACTTATGCCGTGAGCTTATGCTTGTACGCTATAGATCGTAGCCACAAGGCATACAGCATTCCATTCAAATGGGTGGGTGCAGGCTGCCTGGTGGCTACTGTCTGCTGAATCGAGGGGGAATTCTCATGCAAAAAATCATTCTGATCAGGACAAAATGCCGCAAGCTCTCTGACAGGAATGCTTGTAAAATGTTTTTCTATGAGCAGGGGGTAAGTCCGATAATACACTATCATATTTCTTTGACAAAGATTTGATCAAAGATATGATCAAGTATTCATCACATTTGTTTGAAAAAGATATTTGATGTGGCGCTAGAAAGGGGTATTACACTGTCATCATATTTTTCATCAAATTTCAAGATGGCGGACAACAACATCTTATTATGCACTGCAGTTGCTACTACCACAATTGCACTGTATGTGTGTGTTTGGAAGAAAAGCGGCGGAAAAAAAGGAAACATACTTGAATGAAGCCATAGGTATTATGTCGAGATAGTACAAGCATTCAGCAAAAAGTGTTACGTGAGCTTCTTGTGGAGGACATAACATATTTACGAATGGATGAAAGTGTAGTATTTGCTCAGTAAAGTGGCTTCTCGTATTGCAAAAGAGAATACTCTTTTGAGAAATGCTATATGTGCAGAAGACAGGCAAAGTGTGGCACTGGGATTTCTTGACATAGGAGAGAGCTACTCCAGTTTACAATACAACACTCGAATATCACATTGCCGCGACCGCTACGGTTGCAGGTTCGAATCCTGCCTCGGGCAAGGATGTGTGTGATGTCCTTAAGTTAGTTAGGTTTAAGTAGTTCTAAGTTCTAGGGAACTGATGACCTCAGCAGTTAAGTCCCATAGTGCTCAGAGCCGTTTGAACCATTTATCACATTGAACATTAACCAAAATAATTCCAGAAAGGTGTGAAGCGATATATAAAGCACTGAAAGGGGGAATATGTGAATGTAAATAAATGTTTTGTACACTATATGGGTGATAAGAACTAATTTTTATTTGAATAATTTAATTAATGGAATTAGTGTTCCAACAACTACAAAATTAATAAAAAGTATGAAACAGGTGAAGTGCTTTTTAACTTGTGGCATCTAGAGTTCAAGAATAAACAAAATAGAATGGACAGCTAAGAAAGAATTTTTTATTTTCTGTTCTCTATTCTGGCTTGCTGAAAAGGTGCCTGAATGTTTACAGATGTAGAGGTGGATGGCTGTAGCTGTGATTGTGGACATGAAGTCGCCTGCAACATATTCCACTTGCCTATCAACACACAATTAATAGCATGCACTGTGCCTCTTGCTCACCCCCACTCTTGTCTAGGCAAGTTTATTAAAAAATAAAAAAAGAGAGTCGAAGGGACACACCAACTTTGAAGCCATATTTACAGACACACTACAGAGACGTCAAATAGCTGTAGCAACACCAGCGCTCCAAGTGGTTACATTTCACATTGCAAAGAACAGAAGACGAACTACTTTTATGATCAAATCTACAACAGGGCCCTAGATTTGATCGTATTTATTTCATTGACATAATTATTTGACATATCAACTTTGACAAAGAAATATGATAGTGTAATACTGCCCTAAGAAAGTAAACTAAATTATCCTTTCAGCTCCATCAGACAGGTGCTTTTATCAGATGAAATGCAGTTTAAAAAAATACAGGATGTCTATGTTTCTTCACATTACTTCCTTGAGTATGAGAGGTCTGGTGAATTGGTGATTGTACAATATTCCGTGAATAATGCCAGGGTCTACCCTTGTTTGGAATCCTATTTAAACGTGATGACTGCTCCAACCAACTAAGATGAAAATCATTGTATATTATACCATGATAGGGACGGAAGTCACAGCAAATGAAAATTCTAAATGTTACTTACAGATGAAATTTAGTTTTTATGTCATTATTAAAAAATAAGAAATGAAAAAGTGTTGTTAACCATTTGTGAACAGATGGTTCTACACAGCTCTCTGTTTCTTTTCATATTGTACAGATGTTTTCATGGTTACAGAACAAGATATGAATGGGCACATTAATTTGTTTGGTGTGTTTGCTAACCTTTGCTGTTATTAAAATTACATATGCATTTTTCTTTTTGTTGGTGGAAACATAAGGAGCAGTATATAGAAGTCCAACATAAATATAACCATGATAAGGTCAGGACACAAACGACAGAAGTCCGTGTTTGTTAACCAACTGGTCAAAGTTAATAAGTAAGCTTATCATTTTGGCAAAACTTGGTGCTTTGAGTTGTCATTTCAAATAATTGTGTGTGTTAGTATTAGGTCCAAGCATGTTATTGTGATAAATTATTTTAATAAAATGCCATTTTTGAATCAACTAGCTGCAGCACTGACGTTCACACTCATTTGTCGACATTTTTAGTTGTGGGCATTTATTTATGGCAGTTATGTATAAGAAGAAGGTTTAAGTTTGCCACTGCTGTTCTGAAAATTATTAAATTTGTTCCTTGATTATCTGCACTCTCTAGATACACTATCAGTACAACTAATAACCACTGTGACATATTTGCCCTACATTTAAATTAATGTTTTAGTTGTTATGTGTACTCTAAGTGTTGAAACTAGTGCAGACAACAATTGAAATGAAATCTGCACTTTCGAAAAAACTCCCGGTGACCTGCTACACCAGACAGTTGTCACCTCCCAAGTGCCTGGGAGAGATGTGGATGGAAACTGCCACACAGCTGGTCTGAAAATGGTTCAGATCAGTGGCCTCTAGCACTTCATAACAGAGGGTATAAAACAGGTTTCCTCTAGTCTATCCCACTGATGTAGAAGTGCTGTTAGTACTGGTACAGACAGTTAGTGATTTTCACTTTCCTTAAAGATTTAAGAATCAGAAACTACAGGAAAAATTTGTATTGTTCTTAGTGTAACTACAAGGAGTATGTTAATACACAACATGGTTTGCATGTAGACTCAAAATCATCTTAATACCGATTAATAAACATGTTTATGGATTTTCTCAAGTCTTATCGATGTCTGCATTCACTGCCAGTCTGTGAAGGATGACAGGAATATAGAAAAGCATGTGTTAATTGTGAAGAGTGTAAAACACTGTGGGAAAAATAAAACAGCACATCACTTACTAAATCTGTTTAAAAACTCCACATAATGTCATGCAAAAATACACGCATCATGAAAAATCTTTATTTTATGGAGGAAAAAAAATTGTCCTTTTTGTTAAACTATTTTTGCTTGAAATTCATCTGTTGGTAACACCTAACTTTGCTCCAGTTGGTATCTCACTTTTTGTTTCCTGTAAGGTATGGTTGGGGCAAATGTGAGTTGTATATCGGTAGCACTGTGTTTCCTTGTCTTTTATGCTGTGTAGCAGACAGTACAGGTTTCCAGTTTAGCGTAATGAAAAGGCGAGGGGTCTCACAAATTATGTCACCCACTGTACATTTGACTTTTTTCATGTAACATAAATGTTATTTGTAATTATTTGTTATCAAACAATTATAAAGTGTTAAACATTTTAATAAAAACACTTCTGCTCAGAAATTTATCAAGTATGATTACAAAATATACAGATATCTTCATTGTTCATGATTACTAGTAAACATAAAAGGTGTGTGCCAGAAGGTGAATGTGCTAAGTGTAATGCCCTAAGACACATTTCTGAGTACATCAGTTGGCCCAGATACTTTGCTTAACCTCCTGAGACCTGATGGCAGTTGCCTTCTCTCTCTCTCTCTCTCTCTCTCTCTCTCTCTCTCTCTCTCTCTCTCTCTCCCCCTCCCCCTCCCCCTCCCTCTCCCTTTCCTTCTCCCCCCCCTCCCCCAGCAGATATTATGAAACAACAAGCAGTGGAAGGGAATTTGCAAAAAACTTTAGAATTGTAATAAAAAATCCATGACTTCAAGTAGTGTCCATTACAATGAACTCTGCGGGTTGGTGACAAATAATTAAGCATTAGAAAGAAAGTGAAAAATGTAAAAGAAAAAAAATGATTAATTGGTAGTTTACTTAACAAAACACAATCTTATTTGGCAAATATCACTCGAATCGTACACTGATAATGAATTTTAAAAATAGACATAAATTGTGACAATTTTGTTTCTGATGATACACAGGGAAAGAGTTGTTCTGTGATGTTCAAATGGTTCAAATGGCTCTGAGCACTATGGGACTTAACTTCTGAGGTCATCAGTCTCCTAGAACTTATAACTACTTAAACCTAACTAACCTAAGGACATCACACACAGCCATGCCCGAGGCAGGATTCGAACCTGCGACCGTAGCGGTCGCGCAGTTCTAGACTGTAGTGCCTAGAACCGCTCAGCCACTCCTGCCGGCGTTCTGTGATGTTAGACAAAGGAAAGCTGAAGAGCCTTGGCACTTTATTTTGATTTTCTTTGTGCAGACAGTGTTCTTACATCTCATACTATTGTGAGGGCAATAGCCTGCCTTTTAGGAGTTAAGTCGTCGTCTCCCTCTTCCTCTTCTTCTTCTTCTTCTTCTTCTTCTTCTTCAGAATGTTGTTCCTCTTGACCACTTAACAAATGCTGTGCAGCTCTTTGTTTGAAGATAAGATTCTGCAGGTAACTGTTTTTTTTATAATCATTCATAGTTCAATCAGTCCTGTACTTTATCCAGCCATTTGCAATTCCCAGATGTATGAAGTGAAAAATAGTTGTAAAAATTATTTTCTGGTGTGGTACTGATCCTGTAATAACTCATTATACGGTCAAACAGGTTGCCACCCATATTTTTGATGTAGTAGTCGATTACTATTAGATGAGGAACCTGAATCTGTCTTTGATCCTTAGGCTTCTACATCTACATGGATACTCTGCAAATCACATTTAAGTGCCTGGCAGAGGGTTCATTGAACCACCTTCACAATTCTCTATTATTCCAGCCTCGTATAGTGCGCAGAAAGAATGAACACCTATACCTTTCCGTATGAGCTCTGATTTCCCTTATTTTATCTTGGTGATGGTTCCTCCCTATGTAGGTCAGTGTCAACAAAATATTTTCGCATTCAGAGGAGAAAGTTGGTGATTGGAATTTCGTGAGAAGATTCCGTCACAATGAAAAATGCCTTTCTTTTAATGATGTCCAACCCAAATCCTGTATCATTTCTATGACATTCTCTTCCATATTTCATGATAATACAAAACGTGCTGCCTTTCTTTGAACTTTTTTGATGTACTCTGTCAGTCCTATCTGGTAAGGATCCCACACCATGCAGCAGTATTCTACAAGAGGACGGACAAGCGTAGTGTAGGCAGTCTCCTTAGTAGACCTGTTACATTTTCTATGTGTTCCTTCCAATTTAAGTGGTTCATAATTGTAATACCTAGGTATTTAGTTGAATTTATGGCTTTTAGATTAGACTGATTTATCGTGTAACCTAAGTTTAACGAGTTCCTTTTAGCACTTATGTGGATGACCTCACACTTTTCGTTATTTAGGGTGAACTGCCACTTTTCGCACCATTCAGATATTTTTTCTAAATCGTTTTGCAGTTTGTTTTGGTCTTCGATGACTTTATTCGTCGATAAACGACAGTGTCATCTGCAAATAACCGAAGATGGCTCCTCAAATAGTCTCCAAAATCGTTAATATAGATAAGGAACAGCAAAGGGCCTATAATACTACCTTGGGGAACGCCAGAAATCACTTCTGTTTTACTCGATGACTTTCCGTCAATTACTACGAACTGTGACCTCTCTGACAGGAAATCACAAATCCAGTCACATAACTGAGATGATATTCCATAAGCACGCAATTTTACTACAAGCCGCTTGTGTGGTACATTGTCAAAAGCCTCCCGGAAATCCAGAAATACGGAATCAATCTGAAATCCCTTGTCAATAAAGCACTCAACACTTCATGTGAATAAAGAGGTAGTTGTGTTTCACAGGAACAATGTTTTCAAAACCCATGTTGATTGTGTGTCAGTAGACCATTTGTTTTCAAAACCCATGTTGATTGTGTGTCAGTAGACCATTTTCTTCGAGGTAATTCATAATGTTCAAACACAATAAATGTTCTAAAATCCTGCTGCATATCGACGTTAACGATACGGGCCTGTAATTTAGTGGATTACTCCTACTACTTGAATATTGGTGTGACCTGTGCAACTTTCCACTCTTTGGGTACAGATCTTTCATCTAGCGAATGGTTGTATATGATTGTTAAGTATGGAGCTAATGCATCGGCATACTCCGAAAGGAACCTAATTGGTATACAGTCTGGACCAGAAGACTTGCTTTTATTAAGTGATTTAAATTGCTTCACTACTCTTCCCAATCTTGGGCAATGCAGTTACGGCTACCTTTTTTTCATAATATTTTACATTAGAAATTAGTTTGTCTTCTCTCACTGTCTGGTCAACAGACCCATGTCTGTAATTTGCAAGAATCTTGTCTGCTGTCAGATAGACTGCTTTGGGTATTCTTGACCTCATTATTGTTCCTGAAAATGATTGTATTGACATACTACCTATTTTGCTTACAAAAAATAATAATACTGCATCAGATAATGTCATTTGGCAATAATCACAACAGGGTGGCACCAAGTCCCAGCATTCTTTTCAGTGGACTTTACCCTTTTGTAACAATAGATAAAGAAACATGCAGTGCTACCAAAACTTATTACACAGCAAAGCCATGTAAACGACACTTACGGATATTGTCTGCCAGAGCTACATATTTTCATGAAATAAGTTTTGAAAAATACACAATAACAAAAGAATACTCATGTGCAATAGTAGCATGTAGTCAACAAAGCTGCTACTTAGCGCCAAGTGATTGTAGTGACGGTCTCTCCCACCAGAAGGCTGCACCACACTGTCCATTCAAAAATACTACAGGTATTATCATGGAAAATGCGGAATCTTTGACAGTAGGAAAGAAAACTCTATGCACATTAGAATGTACATGAAATCTCCTTTCTCTTTTTAATTTTTGTCAAACATTTAAAGTTTCTGTTTGGCATAACATAAATTTCAGGCGTGGTATGCCAACTGAATGTAACACTGTCATTTTCATAAATAATCACTTCACTAGATGTTAATACTAAGTCATCTGTATTAATGAAAATATTATACACATCGTGTAAACTGTCACCAAAAGTTAATAGACAGCAAAAATCCACTCAGTCATTTTGAAATTGTTGACAAAAATCTATCAAATACATGTTCCACCAGTTTAAGTACATTAATATCAAATAATCTGTACCAAACAGCTGGATTACCTACATCATCTGATGAAAGAGGTTTTTCAGTAGTTAACATATTGTCATACCTTTAGTTTGAAGAAATTGCTATTACACTCCTCTAGAGTTGACGAACTGGCACAGGAAACTTGTACCTTACATAAACCTGAACTTTGTTTTAGAATAGTCAGACCAACACTCATGCCTAAAGTTTGTTTTGGAATAATATTTAACTCAACAAGACCTGCAGTTAACAGATTTAGGACTAAATCAGACCGTGCAAATACACCAAAACGTAACTCTATTGTTTTGTTTACACTGGCAGACTGTAATTTAGAGATTTCATTATTTATTTCTATGCCCTCTTTGCGTGAGTCAGTTATATGTTCTAATTTGGGCATTAGTTACATTTAACTCTATATTTATTTCCAAAAATGCCTTCTAAAATCTAACACCTTGATCATCAGTATTTGAATGTGTTGGGTCTCCTTTTAATTCAGCCTTACCTGCATCTAATTTAGTATCTAGCCTATTTGAATATTTGGTAAAGGTTTTGAATATATCTTTTAAAAATGACTACATACTCGTGGTCAAACTGACGTACAGCTAAATCAATATTCGGTTTGAAATTAATTTTCCTTTACTAGTGACTATCACACCAATAGGAGTAACTCCATTAGAAACAATCCTATAAACACAAATACACTTTTAACTACCCACAACACACAACCACCACAAGCAAAAGAAATATACCACACAACACGGCTCATGAAAGTTTATTTTGTGTCATGGTGCGTAGCTATGCTGACACAATGCCGGATCACTGTACTCTGTGAACTGGGTGGTTATTGGTTGATAAGCAGCAGGCATCACTACAGCCAGCTGCTGTGATGTAGCTTTAGACCTGATAAAACTGTCTGAGTCCTTTATAGTTTTGGCCACTGATTCTTCAAACTTGTGGAACTCAATTCTTCCTCAACATAATTTTTGTTGAGTGATTTAATTGTTATCTATTAACATATTAATTCTTTTAAAGTTCATCAGTCCCTCTAGGATTTAATTACTGAACCACTTCATCATAATAGTGTTGAACACATTGCTAAGGGCAACAGCAATGTTCGTCAAAAATTCTTCTCTTAAAAAATGTCACTTTCTTCTCAATTAATTTTTAATATAACAGTGGAAAATCCGGATTGGAATAATGACAATATTATGAAAAGGATAGTCACTATTCAGCATATAGCAGAGATGCTGACTCACAGTTAGGCACAACAAAAGACTGTCAGCAAGTAAACTTTCAGCCAAGAAGACCATCACCGGAAATACACACACACACACACACACACACACACATGACCACAGTCTCTGTGATCATATAGTAAGTAGCAAATATCCTTTCAGAATATAGTCTTTAATATAGGGTCATTCCATGTCAAGTCACCCAGGCCTTGACACCAACCACGTCAGATTTTGATGAAACTTGGTACAATTACTTCTTTTATCATCCTGAAAGCACTTGTAAAATTTTTTTGCTCTATCTCTTATAGTCTTTTTTTTATAAATTTTTAAAGTTTTTAGATTTGGCATTGTTTCAGCAGTCGGCAACTGTAACTTAAACGTGTCCTCACAACAACAAAAAATTTGTATATTAAAGAATACTCAAGATATCAGTACGAAATTTTGGAATAAGTTTGTGTATTATATCTAAATGTTTAAAAAAAATTACCATAAAATTATATTAAATTCTTCCAAATGAAAAAAAATTTTCAAGGTTTTTTTTTTTTTTTTTTTTTTTTTAAAAAAAGCTAACGGATGTTTAGTTTTACAAAAACTGCAATATCTAGAGTCTCAGACCTGATAGAAAGCTCAAATTTGTTTTAAAATACTCTTAATTGTATAGGCTATTAGATAAAAGAAAAATTATGTTGGCTTTTTAACCTGTTTAATAGTTATCTAATTTTTAAAATAATATTAATTATATTTTAAAAATAAAAAATACCAAGTGACTTAGACACCGAAAATACGTTTTTGTCTTCTTGGAGTAACAATGTACACTTGGATTTTGTATTGTTACTCCTGTGTTTTGAAGTAAAAAATTATTACAGTGTTAAATAGTGCTTGGATAGTATTTTATTAAGTTTATTCGAACTCTCATTAAGTACTGTTACTTAGTTTACAGAGATTCTTTTCCAATATCCTATAAAAGTAACCAGAACAGTAATCAGACCAAAAGTGAAATCAGTATGTCAGGTATTCAAACCTGTAGTGTAGGGTTATTTAAAAAATCTGACTGTTTCCAAACAACCTACACACCTTCAAAAAAGTTACAACCCGTATCAGAATTGAGTGAGGAAGAAAAAGATTTGATCCACTTACAATCTGGAATTAATCTGTGTGAATTTAAGAATATATGTTCACACCACAGCTACTACTTTTTAAATGTTTTTGAAAAGTATCAAACAACATGTGTAGACCCACTAAAAAAACACAAAAAGCCCATCAAAAAATTGTTGTGAAGTGTAGGCTTGGATCTTTCTAAACAATTACTGACAAAAAATATTAGCATAAAACCTGGACAAAAGCTTTGCTCAACATGTCGTAACTTTTGTGAGGAAAAATTAAGAGTTGAAGTCAATGAAAGTGAAACAGATGATGAAGTCGTGGTTGAATTAGAATCATTGGAATCCAGAAATGAATCCCTCGTACAAACAAACATTGCTCTTGATTATTTAGGTTTAACACCGATAAAGCTTCATGGCTTGTCAGAACAAAGTAAAGGGTCTTATTTTAAAAGGAAGGTTAGCAGTATTGAAAAGACTGCAAAAAAAGGCGGTTTCAAAAGCATTAAAATATGATGCACCAAGTTCTGATGATGACGAAGAAGATAAAAATGTGGTTGAGAAAGCAAAGGATTTTTATGTAATGATTTCTCTTATGAAAGAGAAGATTTCATCTGTTGGGAGGTCTAGAAAAATCCAGATTCTGACCTTGGCTCCAGATTCTTGGAGTCGAAATAAAGTGATGAAAGAATTTAATGTAAGTGAGTACATGGTGCGACAAGCTAGAAAGCTAAAATCTGAAAAGGGTATTTTGGAAACTCCTGGTCCAAAAAAAGGTAAAACTCTTTCTGAAAATACAGTAAGACTTGTAACAGATTTTTATGAAAAGGATGAAAGTTCCAGAGTGCTACCTGGAACAAAAGACAAAGTAAGTGTTCAAAAAAATGAGTACATACAAAAAAGACTCATTTTGTGTAACTTGAGAGAACTCTATTATTCTTTCAAATGGGAGAATCCCGAGGTAGAAGTAGGATTTTCAAAATTTTGTTTCTTGAGACCTAAATGGTGTATCCTTGCTGGTGCTGCAGGCACACACACTGTATGTGTATGCAGTATCCACCAGAATGTTAAACTATTACTGGATGCTGTGAAAATTGAAGAAACTTATAAAGACCTAATTAAGATGCTTGTGTGCAACACAGAAAACCAAAACTGCATGCTACATCATTGCAACAGCTGTCCTGCAAATACTGCACTAACAGAGTGCTTAACTGAAAAACTAAGTGAAGATTATGATTTAGAAGAAGAAATTGTAATCAGTCAGTGGGTTAACACAGACAGGGCAGAAATGATCAAACAGTCTATCAGTGTTGAAGACTACATTTCTTTATTGGTTAGGTCATTGGAAAAGCTCACCCCACACTCGTTTATAGCAAAATCCCAATCAGCAGCCTTTAAAAGATTGAAAGAAGACCCACCACCCAAAACAGCAATTATTGTGATGGATTTCAGTGAAAATTATTCCTTTGTTATACAAAATGAGATCCAAAGTTAATACTGGAATAGAGGTGGTTGTACTCTACATCCAGTTGGAGTTTTTCTAAGAAATGAGGAAAACAATGTTTTTGTTTCCAACCACTGTTTTATTAGTGATGACCAAGAACATGACACTGGTTTTGTTAACTTTGTACAAAAAGAAATTACAAAGTGGCTGTCATTACATCATACTGACATTGAGTCAGCTCACTACTTTACAGGTGGTTGTGCTGGGCAGTACAAAAATAGAAACAGTTTTAAAAATTTGACTGAACACTTGAGAGACTTTAATTTGAAGGCCCAACACTCTTTTTTTGCAACAAGTCATGGGAAGTCAATTTGTGATGGCCTAGGAGGAACTATTAAAAGAATTTTAAGGAAAGCCAGTCTACAGCTTTCAGACAAAGAACAAATAATGACAGCAATCGATGTGTATAAGGTTTGTGAAAAAAATATTGAGAACATTCATTTTCACTTTATTGACAAAAAAGAAGCTGATTTTCTACGGTTAAAACTAGAAAAACGTTTTTCAGCAACCCAAACCATTCCTGGAACTAGAAGTTTTCATAACTTCAAACCACTTCCAACAAACAACCTTGAAATTAGAAGGACTACAGATAGTGTAAAACCCTCCTTAGTCTTTTCTTTCCATTCTTCTTCTGATTGGGTTCGTGTTGAACCATCCATAAATTGCTATGTGGCTGCAAATTATGATGGTAACTGGTACTTTGGACTGGTAAAAACAATATTCAATGATGAAGAAGATGCAGAAATTCTATTTCTACATCCTTCAGGACCCGCTGCTTCATTTTATTGGCCTGAAAGAGAAGATTCCTGCATAGTGCCTTTGGAGCACATAGTCTGTGTAGTAGACGCACCTCAATCAAGCGGCACTGGGAGAATGTATTACTTCAAAAAAGACTGTATCAAAAGAACTGAAAGCTCTTGGATGAAGTGGAAAAACAGTTAGAATCAGCATTAATGTTTATTAAAAAGACAAAATTACTCAAAAAATTCAATGTTTCAAGCAATCAGTTGGGTTATACATAAGTGTCGTAAGTAAACTATCTTCGTACATAATTCTAATGTAATCTACTATAATTAATAAACATGTTAAAAAGCCATCATTATTTTTGTTTTATCAAGTAGCCTATATGTTTAAGAGTAAATTAAAACAAATTTGAGCATTCTATCAGATCTGAGACTCCAGATATTGCAATTCTTATAAAACAAAACATCCATTAAAAAAAAAAAGAAAAAAAATACATATATATATTTTTTTTTCATAGAAAATATTAATATATTTTAATAGCATCATTTAAAAAGCCATCATTATTTTTGTTTTATCAAGTAGCCTATATGTTTAAGAGTAAATTAAAACAAATTTGAGCATTCTATCAGATCTGAGACTCCAGATATTGCAATTCTTATAAAACAAAACATCCATTAAAAAAAAAAAGAAAAAAAAAATACATATATATATATTTTTTTCATAGAAAATATTAATATATTTTAATAGCATCATTTTTATCTTCAAATACGTATAATAAATAAACTTGCTGCAAAAATTCATGATGTTATCTAAAAGAGTTTTTAAGATAAGCAAATTTAAAGTTTTGAATACAAATTAAATTGACCATTTCCGAAGGTTCAGAAAACGCAAAACATAAAAACTTTAAAAATTTATTAAAAAAAAAACTGTAAGAGATACAGCAAAAAAAATTGCAGGTGTTGTCAGGATGGTATTAGAACCATTTGAGCCAAATTTCATGAAAATCTAAGGAGGTGGATGTAAAATTTATTTTTTATTGGGTGATTTGATATGGAATGACCCTATAATCTTCTTTTTCCATTTTAATTTATTCTCTAATGGTAACAGTCTGAAGAAGAAGAAGACGGGCAACCCTGAGAAGCACTGAGTTGGTATTGTGGAAATCAATGCAAAACCAGTTTGGGGGACTACATGCAAATGATTGGTATTTCCACAGTTAGTTTGACAATGAACATTTATTGCTGCCTCATCGCAGAGACTTATAGTTCCATGTAAGACAGAAATAATAGTTCTTGATCAGAGATGAGTACAAATTCTAAGTCCAAAGAAACATTGGTGATGATAACTGATGCACAATTACTCTGTAGCACTGGGTCCTGTGAGGGGTGCTGGTCGCAGATGGACAGCATTGTGGAGTGATGTGACATGGTGCAGAGTTCGCTGAAGCTGCAACAGATGGGACACCGTAGGTGAGTGCCCCAGAACGGAGCTGCGACTCCAACTGCCTGCTGGAGGTTGTACCACGGCAAAAGTATACCACATCAGAGAAATACCCATGGGCTCTTGATGACCACTTGAGCCACAGAGACAAGATACGATAGCAGCACTGTGATTGTTGTTGTGTTCACTGTCTGTGAATGATGGTAATATTCCCTGGTGGTGCCTGCTCGCATTGAGCCTCAATCCAAATGTGCGTGTACGGATGAGATGCATAAACCGTCTCTGAAAGAGGAATGCCTGCAGGCAACCCGCAGGGCACAGACATTGTGCCAGAAACAGGTCTGGCCTAGAATGTAGGGGCCCAGCACCACTTGTACTACACAGAAGGTCCTGCAACACACACTAAACAGCCATTATCGTCCCACTTTGAAGGCGTGTGGTGTCCATCCATACCAGTCGGAATGTGCAAACAATAACAAAATCCTACAAACTGTTTGTGCAAAAAAAAAAAAAAAAAGCTTCAGCTGTCGCAATCATCATTCATTGACTATGTAGACATTGGGTAACATGTCGCTGTGAAATGTTGCACCACACTTGCTGCATTTATAACCTTTTACATTAGCTACCACATCAGCTCCCCAAGCATCAGACTTTTCTTTTCTACAATTGCCACAAAGGATATATTCTTCCATAAAAGGAGTACCAAAAGAAGTTTGTCCCCTGTTGCAAAGTTGCCTGATTCTTGTTTCAGACTGTACTCCATACCAGCAGTGCAAACTTTTCACAAACTCTTTAATACATCTTAAATGAAGAAGAATAATACCTAATTATGAAAACAGCAATAAATTGTTATAAGTATGACCATGTATTTCCCTTGTTTTAGAAACATATTATATGTTAATAGAGTGCAATTTAACAAGGAATATATTTTCATAGGTAATTATAGGCAGATATGTTGTGGCTGAGTTGACAATTTCTTAAAGTGTTTGATGGAGAGGGCTACCAGATACTAGGCGTGCCTCTACATAATTTTGACTCCAGAGTCAGAGTTAATAAACATCTTTGTTTATTGTAAAACAGGCACCTTAAAAATTTTGTTGATGTTAGTGAAGCTGCCAACTTGAGGCATACCCATGGCACTTGGCCCCTGGGGCGGCACTTGCTGGAGGGTTCTCCACTGGTGGCTGCAGCAGCTGTGGACGAGGTAGTTCAGGGGTCCACCGAGGGTACAGCTGGTTCTGATTACAGAAGAGAGAGAAACTGCTGGCTACCGCCCTTACCAGTGCCCACCTAGACTGTCGAAAAAAAATGCGCACCGAGACATCATCACCCAGAACATAACTCAAAAGATGTAAAGGCATCGCATGGCAGAGTAGACGAAGCAGTGCCCAAGGCTGACTGCCATGGAGGATATCTGCTGGCCTGCGGCCACTCAGTGGGATGATCATGTAGGTGCTGAAAAGCAGAGGCAATGCTGAGTATGCTGATAAATCCACCAAGCACTTCTGTAACTGAGTCTTAAATGTGTGGATCATACGCTCTGCCTCCCCATTCAACTGTGGGTAAAACAGAGTGGAGGTAAGGTGAGTAATAGCAATGCTAGTGTTGAGTGTCTGAAACAATGATGAAGTTAATTGTAGGCCATTATCAGAGACGATCATCCAGGGGAAGTCCTTCGATTGTGGAATCCTGGGTGAGAGCCCACACAGTAACCTTCGTTGTGGCGCAGTGCACGTGCAAAATATATGGATAGTTGGACATTGCATCAACTACACTGAAGCACCAAAGAGACTAGTGTAGGCATGCATATTCAAATACAGAGATATCTAAACAGACAGAACACAGCGCTGCAGTTGGCAACACCCTTATGAGATAACAAGTGTGTGGCACAGTTGTTAGATTGGTTACTGTTGCTGCAATGACAGGTTATCAAGATTTATTTGAGTTTGAACATGGTGTTATTCTCAGTGCACAAGCGATGGGACACAGCACCTCCGAGGTAGCGATGAAGTGGAGATTTTCCAGTACAACCATTTCACGAGTGTATCGTGAATATCAGGAATCTGGTAAAACATCAAATCTCCGATATTGCTGCGGCTGGAAAAAGATCCTGCAAGAACGGAACCAATGACGACTGAAGAGAACCGTTCAACGTGAGAGAAGTGCAACCCTTCTGCAGATTGCTGCGGATTTAAATGCTGGGCCATCAACAAGTGTCAACGTGCGAACCCTTCAATGAAACATCATCAATATGGGCTTTCTGAGCACAACACAAAGATTCACGCCTCACCTGGGTCCATCAACACCAACATTGGACTGTTGATGACTGGAAACATGTTGCCTGCTTGGACGAGTCTCATTTCAAATTGTACCGAACAGATGGACGTATTCGGGTATGGAGACATCCTCATGAATCCATGGACCCTGCATGTCAGCAGTGGACTGTTCAAGCTGGTGGAGGCTCTGTAATGGTGTGGGTTGTATGCAGTTGGAGTTATATGGGATCCCTGATACGCCTAGAAACGACTCTGACAGGTGACACATATGTAAGCATTCTGTCTGATCACCTGCATCCATTGTTGTCCATTGTTGTCCAATTGGGCAATTCCAGCAGGACAGTGCAACACCCTACATGTCCAGAATTGCTACAGTGTGGCTCCAGGAACAGTCTCCTGAGTTTAAACACTTCCACTTCAGCATATCTAGGATGCCTTGCAACGTGCTGTTCAGAAGAAATCTCCACCCCCTCATAACCTTGCGGATTTATGGACAGCCCTGTAGGATTCATGGTATCTGTTCCCACCAGCACTGCTTCATACATTAGTGTAGTCCATGCCACATCGTGTTGCGGCTATTCTGCGTGCTTGCGGGGCCCCTACATGATATTAGGCAGGTGTATGAGGTTCTTTGGCTCTTCAGTGTACCATCAACCACAGGGAATTGCAGAAGAGGCTTGCAAAGTCGATTTGGGCATGCTTCCATGGCTGGCTGGGAGTGGGCATGGAGATTAATTCCATGGTGGTGCGGCCTGCAGTGAGGCGCACTGTTTGTACTCATGAACAACCATCTCAATTCCTGAATCAATGCCAGGCCAGTAGACAAATTGCCATGCAAGGACCTCCATGCCGGTCATCCGAGAGACCATGGTGCAGGAGAGCAAGTATATGAGTTCACAGGACTGCAGCACAACAAAGCTGGAGTCATCGGAGTTGATGCTAAGGAGAAGCATTCTGTTGATGACTGTCAGCTAATGACAGAGGAAGAAATAGTTACAGAGTAGACAAGACACCTTGGTGGGCAAACACTCGGGCCAGCCATCACACACAAACTGAACCAAACAATGGAGCACAGGATCCTGACAGGTGACCTGGGCTAAGTGATGGGCCATTACTGGAAATTGATTAACCGCTTGCTGGAAATGGTCGTCGATCAGAAAACAGACATTTCAACTTTGTCGAAGGATGAGTTGAGTCCTGTGGACAAGCGTGACAGTGTGTCCGCATTTGCAAGCTGCACTGTCGATCTGTAGTGAATCTCATTGTGACATACACTCAAAAACAAAGTCCAACACCGTAGTTTTGTGTGGTCCTATTGGGAAGGTGTGAACAAGGGACAAAAAGTGGCACAAGCAGTTTATGATTGGTGATGAGGTTGAATTTGTTGCCCTAGAGAAAGACATGGAACGTTTGAACTGTGTACACAGTGGCCAGAACCTCTTCCTTGATTTGAGAATAACTACGTTGGTCTTCGAAGCATACACGACAGACTGTCTCTAATTGTTCTAATTGTCACCATTCCTGTGAGTCAAGACTGTCCCAACCCTGCACAGGGTAGCATCTGTAGCAAAGAAAAGCTATTTACCCAGCGTAAAAGAGCCGAGGCTAGGTGATAACTTGAGCAATGACTTGCTGTGGGCTAATGCTCTGTCGCAGCCCGCCAAACAAACTAAAGCAACTCCTTTATTACACAAGTTGTTGTGTGGATGAATGTTGTCTGCTGCACTAGGGAGGAATTTGAAATAATAACTGACTTTATGCAGAAACGACTGGAGGTCCTTTAGGTTCCATGGTGGAGGTGAGGTAGGTTGGAAATTTCCGAAATATGGTGTTCCATGCGTTCCATATGTTTGACACCACCCTTTGAAAGAATGTGATCCAGATATTCAGTATCATCCGAAAAAAACTTTGACTTTTGCAGTACTTGAGGCCTCCTGCAGGATACAAAGGTTAGCGAGAAGTTCCTGCCTTGAGGGACCGATGACAATGACATATCAAGATAATTTGCACAGCACGGTACACCGCTTGTTAACTGTCACAAAAATCTCTGAAAAATGGCAGTGGTGGCTTACGATGCCGAAAGGCAGGCGCATATATCGGTATTACTAGAAGGGAGCGTTAATGACTATAATTTGTTTAGAGGCGTAATCAAGATGAAGCTGCAGGTATAGTTCTGCCAAATCAATTTTCGGAAAACACTCACTGCCCACAAACTTTGCGAGAATTTTGGCAGTGTGTGGTATTGGGTAGCAATTGATTATGAATTAGGCATTAATAGTGATGTAAAATCCCTACATAAACGAAGTGCCCCTGCAGGCATATGAATAACCACTAGAGGCATAGCCCACTGTATAGAAGGGACTGGTTCAGTCATGCCCAGGACTTGAAATCTGTATAATTTCTCCTTGACAGCCTGTCACTGAGTAAAAGGGGTATACCAAGCACAACAAAACTTGGGAATGGCCATAGGTTTAAAGGGTGATGTGAGCCTCATAGTCCTTTGCGGTACCCAGTCCAGGTGGAAATGGAGACCTGAACTTGCAGCAGAGTTCATTCAGTGCCTGGACTGGAATGCAGTCAGGAACAAGATGTGCAGAATCCTGAATGTGAAATCTAAAAACTGTGAATGGTTCAAGACCAACTATGTTTTCTGACATTGCACTGTCGACTGCTGTAAATGTGATAACCCTTGTGACATGCTGATAGACAACATTGATTGTGAACTGGCCTGGAACAAGAATAGCTGCTCGCCATAACCAACCAAATGATTATCTGTTTAGGAAATAGTAAGACGACCAAAGTGATTATAGGTTTCAAGGTTCACTAGTCACACAGTGGCCCTGTATCGACCTGGAAACAGAATGGTTGTTGCTGAGTTTGCAACATAACAGATATTGCTGGGTACTCCGAGCTCATGGCAGTGTACTGTGGACTTCCGTAAAACTCCAGCCAACGATGGAGGACTGGCTGTGCAGGCTGCTGTGGCAAACAGCTGCCACACGGCCTTCTTTATGACAAGCTGCACACCGAGCCTGCTGGTGTGAGCAGCAATTGTGGGCATGCACATGGAAACATCAGGACCTGAGGGGAACCAGCATCAGCAGGAGGCACTGTCTGACTGCAAACCCAGTGAGCTTGATGAGGGTGTCGCTGAACGATGCCTTGTCTGTGAAAACTCACACACTGATGTGATGTTCAAGATGTCCTCAGAATGTTCCATCATAGCCTGAGACAGCCAAATCCGGCGACGTACCTCCATGTCAGGAGCAGAAAAGACAACAATGTCATGCACAGATAAATTTGCATTTGCTACTTAAATCGCAGGGGTTAGCCACTCACGCCTGACAGGACTGGTCTGGTTTCTGTTGTCGCTGGTGAAACTGCATACAGGAAGTAGTGGTGTGGCTTTACTTAAGAAAGTGAGTACTGAGCAAGTCACATATTTTAGGAAATGACAATGCTGCTGAGTCCAATAACAGAGCAATTTTTCAAAGCAAATGAAATGTTTTGGGTTCAAGTCAAGACATCAAGTCTTGACATTTGCAGAGTGGGTCATCTACCTGAAACGGTGCAATATGTTGCTCCATACAGCACACGTATGAGTCCCAATCTTTCTTCACTTCCTGGAATGGTGGAAAAGCTGGGGGAGCACACGGGCGTGCAGAGGAAAGTTGTGGAGGGTGTGTGCAGGAGTGTGGAAATTCGTAACCAACTGACAAAGCAAATCTAAATGTTGCTGTTGTGACAACTGAACCAACACCGAATCCAGTGTACTTGTAGGACAGGTGTGCAGACAAGATAGCCTTATCATCAAAACCAGTACTATCTACAGTTCTTCATTAACAATCACAACAACAACACACAGTTATTTACAACTGCAGTGAGCTGAGCACCGAAATTACTCAAGCATGAGAAAACATTGACTGAAAAATACAAGTCCTGGTAGAATCTGATCACTTGCTCTGTTGTCCTGTAACGACATGTAGCTGTCCAAGTCTGCGAGTTGAACCTTCATGTAGCATGGCTGATGCACAAAAGGGTGAGGCACACTGATGGCGTGCCACCGGGAAGACTCATTCGTCAGTGGTGCTGCCAAGTGAAACAGGCACCCTCATATTGCCTTCTCATACAGTGCTGAATATGAACATTGCGATCATGGTGGCGACATATGTTGGTGTGCTGCCATAGTTTTGTAGGCTGTAGCATTCACTTTTCATTTCAGTGTGATTGTAGAATCTGCTGGAGACCATTGTTTGAACTATACAGAGCAGTAAGAACCCGCACAATGCCTCAGAGACAGAAAAACTACATAGATTGTACTAATTACTTCCCACTTCTTGTAGTAGCAAAAAGTATACTCGCTGAACTACATTACCTATTTCCACTTGTCCAGGTATTGCACCCTTGCGGCCCTGAAAACCATTTGTTACATTCACCTAGTTTTTAAGAGGTCTGATAACAATTGCTCTAGTATGAATGCTTTGTTAAAGTGTTTCCTGTCACAATTTTTTCTGTACATGCTTGTTAATCTCGGCTGTCACTTCCACAACAGTTGGCTTTTGTTAGCAGTTGCCTTTAATGTCCTCATTTGGTGTATCTGGCTAAGTGCTCCATCGTTAATCATATTGGCAGTGATGCTATATTAAACCCCAATTTTTCTACATTACCATACCACCAGTTTGTCAAAAGGCTTCTTGGGGAGTGCAGAGTTCAAGTAATACACCAGAATGAAACAGAAAGATGGCATTGATCTACACAAGTCGAATAGTTTCTAGATTACCAGTGAAAAAATGCTCCTGTCAGAGCACAAAAATGACAAATATGCTCATATTTCAAACACTTTGACCTCTTACAAATTAGTTGAATGCAATTAATGGGTTTCAGGGCCACAAAAGCATAATATCTGGACAAGTGGAAATAGGTAATATAGTTCAGTGAGTTTGCTTTTTGCTACTAGTGAAAATTGTTGCATGTGAACATATACACGCTCTTTTTAACGCGAATCCCATAAGCTCCTCTAACTGTGGCTAACTCACACCCAGTAGTCCATTACTGTAAGTTGCTCAAATCCATCCACTCCCATTTGCCCATTCTCAATTGCTCATTCAGCCCACTCATTGACATTATCTCTTGGTATCTCTCTAATAGTCACTGTCCCCTGTCTCACTGCCACAGTCTCCTTCATTCTGTCCTGCTACTGCTGTCCCCTCTCACTGTTGTTGTCTCCCTTTTGCTCTCTGTTTCTGCTATTATTTCATTCATTCCTTCCCACTTCTGCTCTCTCTTCTTATTGTCACTGTCTCTCTCTTCCTCATTGTGTTGTCATAGACTCTGTCTTTCATTAACAGTGGCTCTCACTCACTTCCACATTTTCCTTCTCTTTATTCCTCTCTGGCACTGTCTTCTTCACTCTTTTCCTAACACCATTCTGTAACTGTGAACTATTTTCCGTTGTCATTGTGGCCCTCTCTTTCTCACACACAGCCATTGTCTCTGTTGCTCTTTCTGTAACACAACCACTGTCTACTAACTTCTCTCAGCATAAAAAAGCGCAACTATGTTTACATGCCAAAATTTTTGGGAAAATTTTTAAAGGTACTGTGGAAGGTAGAACGAGGCAACTGGTACCCCCCCCCCCTCCCCCCCCCCACTTTCCAGTCAGAGTCTTTCAAACAGGAGCAGATTCACCTTTTGGTGTTCCGGAGCATTTTTCCATGGGTCCCCTTCTTTTCATTGCCACAGCAGGGCATGTCCTTCATATTAAAAGACTTTATGGGTCAGTAATTTTGAAGTTTACTTATGTGAAATTTAAATGACACAAAACTAATTTTATTCTTCGTATTGGATTTTATGTGCACAAAAATTTCCCACGTGCTTCTGTACTACAACATGAGATTCCCAGAACCCTTCTGATGATAATAGAGAAACTTCAAGCATATTTCTCCACACTACCTCACTTGATAAACAATATTTTTCCCTCACCCCCAATTTTATGTGCCTATTTTATGTGGACAATTGGGTAACTTGGAACCTTAAAAATTAAGGCAAAGGAATAGATTATAAAAATTAAGGCAATTTGCTATGCTTAGCAGTCTTGGAATCAGCAGCTCAGTTTTAGTACCTAAAAATCAAGTTTTTGGGATGTTTCTCGATAACTTATAAAAATTTTTGAAAACAAGAATATAGCATTTTGAGGTAAATGTCTATAGACAATACACTGTTAAAGTTTGAGGAATTTGCTGCTGTTAGTTATTTAGATATCTGCTGCTGACCATGAGAAAATGGTGAAAAACACTTTTTTCAGGTTTTCTCAGGAACTGCCAGTGAACTAATTGGTGCTTCCATAACCCCTTAAAGCACACCATAGACCATATCTAATGCAGAAAGAACCAACTGATTTGCTCCATTTGCCTAAGCTGGAGGAAGTGGGTAGTATTCAAATTTGACACCCTGTACTGTAGCATAGTGACAGCATTTCATGAACCATTATCGTGCCTTCTCTTGAGCATGCACTCTATATTTCTATACAAGTTTCGCTCTTGTGGCCACCCGGTTAGCCGTGCAGTCTAATGCATTGCTTTCCGGGCAGGAAGGCATGCTGGTCCCCAGCACGAATTCACCCGGTGGATTAGTGCCGAGGTCCAGTGTGCCGGCCAGCCTGTGGATGGCTTTTAAGGCAGTTTTCCATCTGCTTCGGTGAATGCGGGCTGGTTTCCCTTATTCTCCCTCAGTTACACTGCGTTGTCAATTGCTGCTCAAACACTTTCTCCACATATGCGTACACCATAATTACTCTACCACGCAAACATTGGGGTTACACTCGTATGGTGTGAGACGTTCCCTGGGAGTCCACTGGGGGCAAAACCACACTATAGCCCTGGGTTCAGTGTGGAGTGACAGTGAGGTGAGTGTTCTGCTGTAGCCTGTTGTGGGGTTGTGTACCACTGAAGGCTACGGCACGCACGAAGCCTCACCATCGTTTCTAGGTCCCCAGTTCCATACAGTGCAATACAATACAATACAATATGTTGCTCTTTAACATTTGTTTAAATGCTCATGATATGGCATTGTACGACAAAAATGTAGTAATAAAAAACAAGTCAAGTTGTACAATAGTGCTTCTGTTAATAATTAATTGATGATGAGTTCTCAAAATTCGAGTGATTGATGTTACAAATAATTTAGCTGTGGCATCTTATGAATGTAGAATACATATTTGGGCAGATAAGGGGGTGTTACAAGAGGAACTTTGCCAGGTTAGTCATCCAGACACCTGATTCACTGAAGCATAAAGTTATTATCTCATTATGTACAAATTTAATCATTTATTTAATGCACAAGAGATATTCCAAGAACAGTTGCATAGTGTGATAATTTACAGTATTTCTTAAAGAAAATCATATAATTGAGACACATTTTGCATAATCTTAAGTACTTAAACTACTACTAATTTACAGAATCTACCCAAGTTTTTTTTAAAAAAAGATAGGGACATCATTGTGGCTGGAGAACACAGACACAAAAAGGTTTAACTTTTACAAGCTGTCAGAGCCAGTGGCTTCTTCTTCTGGCAAAAGAGTCGAAGGAGAAGGAAGAAGGGTGAAGGAGGACTGTAGAGGTTTAGGGAAAGGGGTACAGTTCAGAAAAGTCACCCAGAACCCCAGTCAGGAGAGACTTACCGGACGGGATGATAAGGAAAGACTGATTGTTGGGAATTGCACTGGATGAGATTTGAAAACCTGAGAGCTTAAAGATGGAAGACAGGGTAATACAGAAGACAGAGATTACTACTAAATCATCATGCGCGAGTGAATAAGAGGGAAAATCTAAGTGCGTTGTATGTAACAGCGGTGGGAGGGGGGACAGGGAAAAATAGACAGGTTAGAAAATGAAAGTAGTAGAAAACTGAAATGGAATGAAGGAAGGAGTATTTATTGTGAAGAAATTTTGAGACAGAAGGAATTAACATAAATTAAGGCCAAGCGGGTGGTGAGAACCAAGGACATGATGTAGCATTGTTTCCTACCTACAGATTTCTGAGAAATTGGTGTCTGGGGGAAGAATCCAGATGGCGTGTATGGTGAAACTGGCACTGAGGTCATGACTGTCGTATTGTAGAGCATGCTCTGCAACAGGTTATTGTGTGTTGTTGGTATACACCCTCTGCCTATGCCCATTCATCCTGACTGATAACTGGTTTGTAGTCAGGCTGATGTAAAAGGCCGAACAGTGTTTCATAACGGCTGGTATATGACATGGGTCATTTCATAGGTTGCTCTCCTTTTGATAGTATATGTTTTGCCAGTTACAGGGCTGGAGTACATGGTGGTAGGAGGGTGCATAGGACAAGACTTTCAGTGGGGTTAGTCACAGGGGTATGAGTCATATGGTAGGGAGATGGGTGCAGAAGGAGCATAGGGTCTGACAACAATGTTGTGGAGATTGAGAAGGTGCTGAAAAGCTATTCTAGGTGCAGTCGGCAAAATCTCAGACAGAATGGATCTCATTTCAGGGCATGATTTTAGGAAGTCATGGCCTTGTCGAAGAAGCTGATTAATACATTCAAGACCAGAATAATACTGAGTGAGAAGTGATGTGCTCTGAAGCTTTTTTTTTTGGGGGGGGGGGGGGGAGATAAGCAGTACCAGGATTGGATGTCATGGCCTAGGAATCCAGCTTGTGAACTAGGCTGTTCGAATAATCACGTCCAGTGAAGGCTGAGGTGAGAGTAGTGGTGTATTGCTGTAAAGAGTCTGCATCCAAACAAATCTGTTTGTCTCGAATGCCAAGGCTGTATGGGAGGGAATGTTTGACATGGAAAGGATGGCAACAGTCAGAATGTATGTACTGTTGTATGTTAGTAGGTTTAATGTGGACAGAAGTATGCAGCTGGCCTTCAGTGAGGATGAGATCAACATCAAGGAAAGTGGCATGGTATTCGGAATAGGACATTGTGGAGTTTAATTGGAAGAAGGGTTTTAGAGATTCCAAGAATTTCAGCAGGTCAGCCACACCATGAGTCCATATGACAAAGCTGTCATAAGTGTACCTAAATCAAACCAGGGGCATAAGGCTTATGGATCCCAGGAAAGCCCCCTCCAAGCGACCTATGAAAAGGTTGGCATAGGAAGGAGCCATCCTGGTTCCCACAGCCATACACCTGATCTGTTTGTATGTCTGCCCCTAAAATGTGAAGTAGTTGTTGGAAATTATAAAGTTGATTAAGGTGATTAAGAAGGATGTTATTTGTTTGGAATGGGGTGGGCATTGACTGCTCAAACCTTTCTTGGGTCCGAACAACATGACCCTAACCTGACCTCTGTAGAACTCCAGGCCCTATATTCTCAGCAGACAAAGGATCTACCACTATGGTACTTGACCAACAGTAGTATGTTAGTGAAGGTCTATGCCAGCTGTCTGACACCTCTACATACAGCATTTGCCATCAAGATCCCAATCCTGTGAGTCAAACTAAACTGCAGTCCCTCATAAGAACCTCTACCCCTCACAAGGACTTACACCTCAGTTCATAGACCTTCTCGCCCCACCCAAACCACCCCCCCCCCCCCCCCCCCCCACCATTTATCTTCAACCTAAAATCCACAAACCTAGTCATCCTGGGCATTATTTAGTTGCTGGCTTCAACGCACCTGCCGAACCTATACCTGCCTTAGTTGATCAACACCTGCCACCTATAGTACAAAGACTTTCCTCCTATATCAAAGATACCAACCATTTCCTACATTGTCTGAAATTTTGCCTGCCCCACTCCTACCACACACCTTGCTTGTCACCACTGATGCCATCTCCCTCTATACCAACAGCACCCATGCATGCATGTGGTGTGCCTGCTGCTGAACATTTTCTCAGTCAATGTACACCTGATTCCAAACCTATGACATCATTCTTGCCCACCTTTTGCAACTTTATTCTTTCCATCAATTACTTGACATTTGAGGCCAGACATACAAAGAGATCAGTTGTACAGCCATGGGAACACCCCCCTCCCCCTCCCCAAGCTTTCCACACATGATTTTCTGTGAACATTGGATGAAAGCCAACAGGCGGATTCTGTGCACATTTCCGGAAAGCACTCTGTTGACTGACTGTTGACAAAGGTCTAGGCATATAGGGTGGTCTCTCAAATATGTGGCTTGTTTGATGACATTTTGATTAATAGGACCCATTACATTGTCCTAGACAGTGAGTGCTTATCAGAGACAAAGTTAATGTTAAGAGTGCCCCTGGGAAATGAAGATGGACTACTACTATTACCCATGTAAATTTAATCTGTCACATAGAATGTGCAGCAAAGGTAGCTTGCACTAAACGCAAGTTAGTTAATACTGTTGGACAAGAGAAACAATCATGTAATGTTCAGAAACATTAGGATTAGTGATATGCTGCTTCACTCAGTCACGTTGATTAAATATTTGTTGCCACATTAAGAAAAACATGAAATGAAATGAACTCAAAATGCCAGTTTTAGATAAAAGGTGAATGGACAGTTACAGTTTATTGAAAGAGTTTTTGTAAAATATAGTGTGCTTACACAGGAAACTGCCTACACAGCACTTATGCAACCAATTTCTGAACGCTACTGTTTGGGATCCCAAACAGATTTGATTTAAGAAAGATGTTAAAGCAACTTTGAGGTGTGTTTCTAGATTTGTTACGACCCAATTCTATCGGTTTGAGAGGCTACCAAAATGTTCCTTCGTGGGTGGAGATGAGAAACTTAGGATAGGAGATGATGGTGATTTTGTGGAAGAGGAAGTTTAGCAAACTAGCATTTTCAACAGACTGCAGAACAGTTCTAATGCCTCCAGTGTTCATTACACTTCAGAACACAATAAGGAGATTAAGGTTCATATAAAGCCACGAAGGAGTCTTTTTTCCGCCTTGCTACATTTATGAGTGGAATGTAAAACGGAATTGCAATTGTAACTTGAAGTCATGCATGATGTATGTGGCCATTATGATTAACCCAATAAACATGTATGCTGATTGGTCACTAATAACAGATCTTGGGGGGGGGGGGGGGGGGGTTCCACAGAAATGTTGTATTGAATCCAAAGTCTCTATTACGTGTTTTGAGCGTGGCCCATTATCAGACAATCTGTTACAAAATGCAAACATCATGAACACAAAAAAATACTTTATGACCAACACAGTAAGACAAACCAAGTGACAGACAAATTTACAGAATACACGCCAGTGTACATAATAAGGAAGTTGCATAAGCACTAACATATAGTGCACAAGATTTCACAGAGAAATAGTCAAGTGTAATGGTTGAATATGAAAACAAAAGTGAACAAATCATGCTGACCAGAGTGAAGCAAACTAAAAGCCTACCAGACAGCAGGTCGAACTTAGCATTCCAAACAATGTCAACTACAAAAGAAATTACAGAATGTAACAAAAAGGCTATAGTTAGCCATGTGTAACAACAAACATCACAGTATTAATGGGAACAACCCATATTGTACAGTAAAATTCCTTAAAATACATATTTATTAAATGGCAATAACAAATCATTTCATTGGTTTATACAGACTACATGATTCAACCTTGATTGAAGGATACAAGGTATGGAGGGAAGAGGATATTTTACAAAAAATTTTATTTCTCTGCAAGTACAGGAATTCGAAATTAAAGTCATATAATAAAACCATAGGAGTAAATCATAAAACCGTTCATAAAAAAGCTGCTACACAACAGTATGCTCCACCCAGGACAGCATAGAAGCAGTCTTCTCACTCATTTTTAAGAATGGAAACAAAAATATATTTCACACACTAATTGAAACTGATGAAAGTCCATATTATATATACAAATATAAATTTTGTCTAGGTATCGCCACTTTGAGCGCAGCGTACTCCTCCTGTGACAGTTTTTGGTGTTTTTTTTAGTAAAGATTTGATAGTTTGCTCATAATTTTTAATTGGTGTCCTCGTAATTTGTGTTCACACTGATTTTATGAGCAAGGATGTCCCACTGAGTTTCAGTTATTGTGTGGAATATATTTTGGTTTTTCAGTCTTAAAAATGAGTGCGAGACGCTGTTGTGTAGCAGCTTTTGTATGAATGGTTTTATGATTTATTCCTATGGTTTTTTATGTGACTTTAGTTTTGAATTCCTGTACTTGCAGAAAAATAAAAATTTTTGTGAAATATCCTCTTCCCTCCATACCTTGTATCCTTCAATCAAGGTTAAATTATGTAGTCTGTATAAACTACTGAAATTATCTATTATTGCCATTTAATAAATATGTATTTTAAAGTATTTTACTGTACAATATGGGTTGTTCCCAATAATACTGTGATTTTTGATGATATTTGTTGTTACACACGGCTAACTGTAGATTTTTTGTTACATTCTGTAATTTCTTTTGTAGTTGACATTGTTTGGAATGCTAAGTTTGGCCTGCCATCTGGTGGGCTTTTAGTTTACTTCACTCTGGTCAGCATGATTTGTTCACTTTAGTTTTCATATTCAACCATTGCACTTGACTGTTTCTCTGTGAAATCTTTTGCACTATATGTCGGTGCTTATGCAACCTTCTTATTATGTACACTGGTGTGAATTCTGTGAATTTGTCTATCACTTGTTTTGCTTTACTGTTTTGGTCATAAAGTATTTTTGTGCTCACAATGCTATTATTTTTAATGGATTGTCTGATAATGGGCCATGCTCAAAACACATAATAGAGAGTTTGGATTCAATACAACATAACTATGTAACACCCAAGATATGTTGTTAGCGACCTGTCAGCATTGTATATGTTTACTGGACAAAAGAGAATTTCTAGCAATGGTGCAGAGAACGCCTTGCCTTGAGCTGTAAAGTGGCTTGCAGAATATGTATGTAGATGTAGATAATCTGATCCAAGTGAAAGATTCAAAAGTTTTCCTTTTTGCCTCACCTTTAGCTCATTGCATAGATAATGTGTTTCTATATGGTTTTCCATTATTTTAATCATCTTAGCTTGTTATAAGTTAGAAAAGATATTATATTCAACATTAATCAGTATTTCAATTTTCTTTTGATAGCAGTATAGCGGCTCTTACTGCCAAAGTGTTATATTAGTCTGTTCTCATCTCTTTTTCTTATGGTGAGAATATACATTGTATAAAAGAGTGTCATGATATGAAATTGTTTCTTCATTGCAGTGGAAAGTCCAGAAATGAATAACGACAATATTATGTAAACGATAGATTGCTGCTCACAATATAGAGATGTTGAGTCACAGACCAGCACAATGAAAAGACTGCTATACATTTTAGCTTCTGGGCCAAAAGGCCTCCTTCTGAAGTGGAAAACACAAACAAATTCACAAAAAGACAACTCACACACGCAGTCCTGTGTTTATGTGAAAATGTGTGTGTTTTCTACTTCCATAATATTTTCCTTAATGTCGAGGAACACAGTGGAAAAAATATCCAAAAATTAACTGTGAACTTTCAGACTTAATATGCATTTACTCATGTAATTCATTTTTAACTGCTCTTGGTACTGTTTTCATTGGAGGAAAAAACTATTATTAATGAAAATTATTTATTTTATTAATACTATCTTGATCACATTTATCTTTAGTTTGTGGAAGTACAGTTATCTTGTTACATTCTCAAAAGTTCACAAAATATTGCAGTAATTTTCTTTCCTGCATTGACGGAAATATAAACAAATTTACTGGATTTGCGTGGGGATTCGCATGGGCAGTTACATACCAGTTTGCACTCAGTGTCAGTTTACTATACATACTTTTGTGTATGCTGTAACATAGATTTGTTTTGATTACTCTTCCCTAGGGGCTAATAACACTGTGAGTAAACACCCGAAATAACTTTTTGCATTTGTTATACTCAATGTGAATGTTTATTTCCGTCTCACTGCAAAATTCCACACACAAACTGGCAAATTATTAAGCAGAGGATGTAGGTTTTATGTGTCTTAGTATTTAATTCTTCTTTTAAACCACTGCTGAGATTTCTTTATTCCTTGTATCACATGAACATTTTATGATCCAAGCACTATCACACATTTAAAAAAGAACAAGCACATTTACGTTTTTTTAACATTCTTTTTTGTTTTGCAGGCAAAATACAAAGACCCACAGACAAAGTTGCTGTATGCCAATGCAGAAGAGTTTTCAACTATACGCAGTTTACCAATGGACATAACAGCAGGATACCTTTCATTACGCAGAGCAAATAATCCAATGGGATAGAAACATTGGACTTAAGCATCGAAATAAAAGCTCTAGTTTAATCAAGTTTTCTTTTAAAAATGTATTATTTTTATATTAAAATCTGAAAAACTGGTTAGTGTTTCTTTTCTGTTTCCCTTTTTAATGTCAGAATATATCATTTAATATCAATACGCGTATTGTTAGTGAAAGCTGGGATGCATACTAGTAATATTTGTGTCCAAGAGGAACCTTAGCTTATACTGAAGAGTAACAACTGGAGCAGACAATTTTCTTCAGACTGTGGAATTCTGGAGATAGTGTGGACATTCATTAGAGAAAATAGACTTGGTTGGGGAACAATTGGAGAATGAATTTTAAACATCAAACACAGGCAATCTATATCACAGAGATTACATAACATATCATTAACAAGTCATAGATATAATGCAATGCTGAAGCAGCATTTCAGCAATTCTTCACATTCCTCCCCACACTTCTCTACCTTCACAGCTGTGACCAGCTGGGCACGTCTATTGAGTGGCTTTCATCTGTGGTTACATCTGGGATTCCATCTCAGCCTTCTTTCAGCTCCTGTACTCTTTTGTGCCCTCTTCCGCAGGTGCTGTGGAAGAACTTGTTCTCCTTGGAGTCTCACTGCTCCTCCATTTTAGTGTTTAACTTGGTGGAAGCTACTCTAGAGCATACATTCTCCCTTTTGATTTGATTTGATTTGATTTTGACAGGGAATCTAAAACAGCTTAGGTCTAACCTGCCACCGCCCACACTGAAACCGAGTTTATTGTGTGGTATCGCTCCCTGTATATCTAGTAAAGCCAACCAACGCCCTTAAATAGTGCAAGGAGTCCCTTTACCAGTTTTTTGTTAGACACAATTTCTTCAGGTCTAGTTGTCCCGAAGATTCGGTATCTTTTGCTCTCAAATGCTATGCATTCAAAGATTAGGTGTGATGCAGTTTCTTCACCCTCATCACATATCCTACATTTAGGGTCTTCTTCCATTATACCCATTGTGTGTAGGTGTTTTTTGAAATTCCTATAGCTGGTCATCAGTCCAGTCATGAGTCTGATCTCTTTCCTGTTCAATTCCAGGGTTAGAGATCTTTTAAAACATGGTTTGGGCGTCATTACCTTACCATGTTCTTGTTTAGGGACGTCGGTCCAATATTCTACATGCAGTTTCCTGAGCCAGTTCCGTAGTTCTAGTTTGATCATAGCCTTGGTGATTGTCGGAAGGGTCCAATAAATGGAGTCATTGCCCCCATTCTGGCCAATCTGTCAGCTTGTTCATTGCCACAGATCCCTGAGTGGCCAGGGACCCGCACTAGGTTTACCCTATTGCTTCCCCCCTAGCTCCACCAGAACCCTGTGGCAATCTGCAACATTCTTAGATCTTGTTGCAGGAGCTGCCAGTGATTTCAGGGTTGCCTGGCTGTCTGAATAGATGGAGATGTTACGGGCCCCAACGACTTGGTCTGATTTCGACCCATCAGTGAACCAAACAATGTCCTCTGTACAGTGTCTAACTGTTTTTTCCTACTGCTCCCTGCTTCCAATTAGCATATTGTAAGGCTTGTTGAAGCAGTTGGGAGTTATTATATAGTCGGCAGGCATTTCCCCAGCCATTCCTATGTTTACCTCACTCACTATGTTAGTGTGTGACTCTAGATATCTTGGTGAGATCCAGTTTTTGCCAGTTTTAAGTCTGTATGCCCCAGCTGCTGCCTCTATCTTGACCCAAAGGTGTAGTGGAGGCATGTCCAGCATGGCTTCCATACCAGTGGTTGGTGTGTTACTAATTCCACCTGTTATGTCTAAGCAGGCCAGTCTCTGCACTTTAGCAAGCTCCTTAGCTGCAACCTGCTGTTCTGCCTTCTTCCACCACACTATAGCCCCATAGGAAATCCTAGGTCTAACCACTGTGGTGTATATCCGGTGTGTACCTCTGGGTCTTGGGCCCCAGTTTTTACCAAAAGCCCTTCTGGTACTTACTAGAGTACTTTTTGCCTTGGAGAAAATACTCTTAATTTGAGAGGTCTACATTAGTTTCTTATCTAAGGTTACCCCTAGATATTTCACTATCCCCTTCACAGGTAGAGTTTCATTGAAGAGCTTTAGATTCCAACTTGGGTGTTGGATATGCCTCTTCGTAAATGGCACCACAACAGTCTTCTTAGGATTAACTGTCAGATCCTGTTTAATGCACCAATTTTCCACAATGTCCAATCCTCCTTGTGCCATATTTCTAACTGTGTCAATAAATTTGCCAAGTATTACTATTACAAGGTCATCTGCGTATTTTTGGCAGAAGCATTGTCAGGAATTTAGTTCATCAATGAGTTCGTTCACCACTAGATTCCACAATAAAGGGGACAGAACCACCCCCTTGTGGGCAGCCTCTAGTGGTGTTAATTACCATCTTTTCATTCATCATGGTAGCCTCTACCTTCCTTCCAGTAAGCATGGCCCTGGTCCACCTACATATTGTGGTCCCTAGGTCGTGCACCTCTGCTGCCCTTACCATGGAATCGAAGGTTGTGTTATTGAAGGCCCCCCGATATCCAGGAAGATGCAGAGGGCTGTTTCTTGGAAGTGAAGTGCTTTCTCCACCTTCCCAATGAGTTGTTGGAGAGCTGTCTCACGTGATTTACCTGGTCGATAAGCTTGTTGGTTTTAATGTAGAGGGGCCCTAATTACATTAACCAGTTTTTCCAATGTTTTGAGAATGAAGGAGGACAGACAGATTGGTCTCATATCCTTGGTCTTGGTATGATCAATTCTCCCTGGCTTTGGAATGAAGACAACCTTCACTGCCCTCCAAGCATTGGGAATGATTCCTACTGCTAGGCTAACCCCGAATAACATGCATAGAATTCTTATGAGATTCTCTCCTGTCTGTTGCAGTAGAGCTGGAAAAATTCCATCTGGCAAGGTGACTTGAACAGTTGGGATGGATTTTATTAAAGTCCACACACTCCTTGGCCGATTCCCAGTCCTCTCTTCGAGTGCCCGAGAACCATTTTCTCTCTGGGATCACATTGTGGTCTGTGTTGTCCGGCAGAGCATATTGAGGAAAGTGAATTTTGAAGAACAGTTCCAGTGTCTCATGTGCTGTCTTTGTATATCCCCCATCCTCCTTCGTCATCGTACCCCCTAGATTGAATGGTACTCTAGTGAGGATTCTGTGAAGTCTGGCTTGAGCAGCCGTGCTCTCCACTTTCTCACAGAATGCCTTCCAGGATGTCTTCTTTGCTTGTCTGATTGCAAGATTATAGTTGACAAGGGCCTCACAATATTTTGCCCATTGTCGTGTACATCTAGCAATGTTAAACAGTCTTCATACCTGTTTTCTTTGAATTTCCAAGTTATTATTCTACCAAGGCACACTCCTATTTGTGCACTTCTTGGTGATTGTGCAGTTGTCCTGATATGAGGTCACTATGGCAGAGATAACAGCCTCTGCTACTTCCTCAAACTCTACTGGATTCCTTATCGAAGTTTTAATTTCCGATAGCCTAAGTCAAGGTCCCTCTTACATGTCTCCCAGTCTGTTTTCCTGGGATTCCTATAGGTCATGGTCTGTCTGATTCCCATTTCTACCTTGAATGTAATGTACATGTGGTCTGATGAGGATGGCACTAAAAACACATGCCATTATTTGGCATAGCTGCCCACCATCATTGAACCAAAAGTTATGTCAGTTACTTCTTCCCTTCTGTTATTCCTGAATGTAGGTTCATTGCCCCTATTCAGGACCTCCAAGTTGTTAGCTAAAAGAAATTCAAGAAGGTACTCACCTCTGCTGTTTGTGTCCTTGTTGCCCCACACTAGGTTCTGGGTATTGGCATTGCATCCCACCAGCAGTTGGGGTCACCTTGTCGATGGCAAGCCTCTACCAATCTCACCTTCAAAGGAGGAGGAAAGCTGTCTTCGTAAGGGAGGTATGCTGAGGCCAAAATAATTTCCCTCGTGGTACCTTCCTCACATTGCTGCATTTCAATGATCACTGGGTTTCTGGAGCTGAAATCCATCATTGGCATGAAATAAATTCCATTTCTTACATAGGTGCATGTTCTGGAGTTTCTTAGATTTCTAGCATAAATCAGCTTACCTCCAGTGCCACTGAGGCCCGATATGCCCTCTGTATATAAGTAGGGTTCTTGTGTCAGGGCCACATCCACTTCCTGCCTCCCCAGGCAGCGGCTCAAGGCAGCAGAGGCCCGTTTACTGTGCTGCAGATTAATCTGCGGCACCTCCAGTCTACTTCTTGCTGCCGTCATTGCCTTTGAGGTCTTTGAGAACACTGACAGAGACTTGCAAGAGCCCTAGAAACAATTTCAGGTCCTTCTCTCGCATCGCCTTCAGGGACTTCTCTCCAACCTTGACCACCAGGATTCGTCCTTCCAATACAACCTTCTGGCTGATCACTCTCCAGCCTTCTGTTAAGACTTTTGGGTTCTGAGCCCCTATTTTCTCAAACAGAGTCTTAGGAGAGACATCGTTAAGGATCTTTGGTACCCATATTGGTACCTTTGCAGTCTTAAGAAGTTCCGCTGCCATCTTGACCAGCAGCTTCGCATCTTCCCATGGGCACGGGGATATCATGGACACCTTGTCCTTAAGCCATTCCTCCGTGTGCACCCCCTCACAGACAAAAATGAGGGCACCACAATCTAGAAAGACCCTCCTGAAGTTGTATCCTGGACCAGTGTCAAAGAGGGCCACTGTAAAGATTCCTTCTGCTGTGAGGTGATGGCCACCAGTGGATAGCCTTCCTGGATAACTGCCATCTTAAAAACCAAGACTGCAGTACTATAGGTCTGTTTCCCTATTTCTTGCCTCGGTTTTTTCTGGGTCGCTTATCCAGGGAGGAGGGAGTCAGATTCCTCCCTTATCCTCTTGCTATCTGTCTTTGACGTTGTGGGGGTCTGGTATCCCCTTCAGTTTATTTATTTATTTATTTATTGTTCCATGGGACCAAATTAAGGAGAAGTCTCCATGGTCGTGGAACGAGTCAATACATGAGATTATAACACGATAGTAGAAACAGATAAAATGAAATACAAGAAACGTATTCAGGCGACAATTCATAGGTTTAAATAAAGAAAATCAACAATGTAACACTGGAATTTGCTTAATTTTACAGCTCTTCCAGGAGCTCCTCGACAGAATAGAAGGAGTGAGCCATGAGGAAACTCTTCAGTTTAGACTTAAGAGCGTTTGGGCTAGTGCTAAGATTTTTGAGTTCTTTTGTAGCTTATTGAAAATGGATGCAGCAGAATACTGCACTCCTTTCTGCACAAGAGTCAAGGAAGTGCATTCCACATGCAGATTTGATTTCTGCTTAGTATTAACTGAGTGAAAGCTGCTAACTCTTGGGAATAAGCTAATATTGCTAACAACAAATGACATTAAAGAAAATATATACTGTGAGGGCAATGTCAGAATTCCCAGACTATTGAATAGGGGTCGACAAGAGGTTCTCAAACTTACACCGCTTATAGCTCGAACAGCCTGTTTTTGAGCCAAAAATACCCTTTTTGAATCAGAAGAATTACCCAAAAAATAATACCATATGACATAAGCACATGAAAATATGCAAAGTAGACTACTTTTCATTTTGAACTGTCACTTATTTCAGATACTGTTCTAATGGCAAATAAAGCAGCATTTAGTTTCTGAACAAGATCCTGAACATGGGCTTTCCACAACAACTTACTATCTATCCGAACGCCTAGGAACTTGAACTGTTTTGTCTCGCTTATAATATGCCCATTCTGTCTGATCAAAATATCAGTTCTTGCTGAATTGTGAGTTAGAAACTGTAAAAACTGAGTCTTACTGTGATTTAGCATCAAATTATTTTCCACAAGCCACGAACTTATTTCATGAACTACATTATTTCATAATGTTTCAATATTACACACAAGATCCTTCACTACCAAGCTGGTGTCATCAGCAAACAGAAATATTTTTGAATCACCTGTAATACTAGAAGGCATATCATTTATATAAATAAGAAACAGCAGTGGCCCCAGCACCGACCCTTGGGGAACGCCCCACTTAACAGTGCCCCATTGGGACTGAACATCACTACCACTCTCAATACTGCGGAGAATTACCTTCTGCTTTCTGTTCTTAAAGTAAGAGGTGAACCAATTGTAAGCTACTCCCCTTACTCCATAATGGTCCAACTTCTGCAGTAATATTTTGTGGTCAACACAGTCAAAAGCCTTCGTTAAATCAAAGAAAACATCTAGCGTTCGCAACCTTTTATTTAATCCATCCAAAACCTCACAGAGAAAAGAGAATATAGCATTTTCAGTTGTTAAACCATTTCTAAAACCAAACTGTACATTTGACAGCAAATTATGTGAATTTAAATGCTCCAGTAACCTCGTATATACAACCTTCTTGATAACTTTAGCAAACACCGATGGCATTGAAATAGGTCTATAATTGTCGACATTATCCCTGTCTCCCTTTTTATAAAGTGGCTTCACTACCGAGTACTTTAATCAGTCAAGAAACCGACCACTCCTGAAGGAAAAGTTACAGATGTGGCTAAGTACTGGGCTAACATACATAGAACAATACTTCAGTATTCTGCTAGATACCCCGTCATATCTATGAGACTTCTTAGTCTTTAGTGATTTAATTATTAACTCAATCTCCCTCTTGTCAGTATCATGGAGGAGCATTTCAGGTAACAGTCTCGGAACACTTTTTTCTACGAGCGCTATATGATTCCCTGTTGGGACTAGGTTTCTATTTAGTTCACTTACTACATTCATAAAGTGATATTAAATACTGTACAAATATGCGACTTATCAGTAACACGGACATTCCCACTACACACTGATTCTATATCCTCAACCTGTCTCTGCAGACCAGCCACTACCTTTACGACTGACCATATGGTTTTAATTTTATCCTGAGACTTAGCTGTTCTATCTGCATACCACATACTTTTTGCCTTCCTAATAACTTTTTTAAGCACCTTACAGTACTGTTTGTAATGGGCTGCTGCATTTAGATTTTGACTGTTTCTAACGTTTTGATATAATTGCCACTTTGTTCTACAGGATATTCTTATCCCTCTAGTCTTATCCCCTAAGTCTCATGTTATTACGCTTGACGGCTTTTTTAAGATGAGGCCGATCGTGACACTGAAACAGTTCCACGGAATGCACATTCATGTTGCCAGTCTGAGTGGCTATCTTTTACAGCTCACCATCTATGTCATACTCCCCATCCCTATCAATACTATTACCAGCCCCATCCACAATCACTACCTCATCCTCTTTAGTAAAATCCCTACATAACCCCCCTATGTTAACAGTCACCTGAGCCAATCCTGCATTAGGCTTCACAATGCTGGTGACCTGGTATTCACTCCCCAACACTTCCTGCAACTGCTGGCCTACAACTCTACCAACTACCTTACAGCAGAACCTCCTTCTTTCTCTTAGACTTTGCAACTGTGCTGGCCACTGCAACTGCTGAGGTCTGCTGCATACTTCCTACATCTACAGCTACTAGAGATTCCTCTCCACTAGACTCTGACAGTTGGTCATATCTATTGCAAACATCAATAGTAAAACTATCTGAAAATCTCCCTCTCCTAGCAGATCTCTTGGCAACAGCCAGCTCCCATTCCCCAAACCCCGTCTCCCTCCTCATCCTATCTAACTCCTCCTGTGCATTTTTCAACTGCACCTGAAGGGCACAGATCTTACGCTCCTGCTCCTCTATCAACTTATTCTTGCTACATAACCTGCAGTTCCAGGAGAGGATCTCACCAGAATGCCCACTGGCTTCCCCACTGCATTCCCCTCAGTGAAAATACTTCGAACAAGTCTCACACCACAATCCACTACTCATGAACCTACGGCAAAGCCCACACTTCTCACTCATGGTAAAATTTTACAGTTATTGAAACAAGAAGACTACTTTATTTAAGTTCTGCTAGTACAATAAGAAGGTGTTAAAAAACTGACTACAATAATCACAAACTTACCCTACAAGGGAAGTAACTATTATTATTAACAGTATTAATCAACAGCAAATGAGAATATAACAAAAGACTAACACAGAAAGAAAATCAAACATCTAATGACACAGTAATGAAACTGAAAACAGTTCCCAAAAATTTCTTCTGAAGTTATTTCACCAGAAAACACCAAGAACACCAGTTGAAGACTACTAAAGTTCCTAAATAAACCACTATACACAAACAATTAATTAGTACTTAGCTTTCGATGTGCCGCTACAGCTGCAACTGGTCAGCGCAGAATGCAAACACAGGTAAGAGGTTAAGTTGCTTAATACGAAACACTCACAAATATCCGGTCACAACACAAGAAAGGCGGAGGTGAATGAAGAAACCACTAATGAGTCACTTATATAGTAAATATTATCACAAAAACCATTGAAATATGTATTTGAAACCTAAAAATATATGAAAACTTAGAGAGCGATCTCACACGCTGTCACGCGCCTATGACGTCACACCAAAGACTCAAAGACCTGAGATAGTTTTTTCTTGGGGGTTTCAGGTTCAAGTCCTTTAAATTCCCTCCACCTGTCTTTAGGAAGCCATTCTTTCCCTTTCTTTTTTCCCTGTTCCCTGAATAGTTTCCTCCTCTGGGCCCCAGACAAGGCTTTAATCTTGATCTGGTCCAACTTCTCAGTTACAGTTCCCACTTCTGGCTCAGGTCTAGACCCTGATTCAGTTGTGGGAATTGCTTCCATCGCTCCTGACCCCGATGTTTGGGTATCGGAGGTCTCAGTTTTCCCCTCAGTTTGTTTTTCTTTTATTTTCTTTAATTGTGTCCATATTGGTCCCATGAGATTTGGGGATCTACACGTTCCACACCACAAATACCCCACGCGGTGTAAGGCTTCTTACTCAGGGAGGTCACCCAGTACCCCTGAGGCTCCGTTCGCGACACATCTTTCCAGGTGCCACGCGCCCCTCGACACGGATCGCATCACACCTTGGGTTGGGAAAGGGAATTTGGTAGGACTAAGAGTGGATGAGGAAGTGGGACCTTGTGGGACACTCTTAGTCTGATCCATTGGCTGAGGCCTTTCTGGCAGTAGGTCCTCTACCTTTGGCATAGCCCTCAGCTTCACGTGGATACGCAAGCCTCTCCATCCGCACGGACAGTGCTTCGTCAAGTTGGTGTCCCCCGGAGAGGTATGTTCTACCTTACTCCAGCATTTCCAGAAAGCTGCTGCTGTTTTTTCACAGAGTTTGGAGTATCTCGTCAGGTCTGCTATGGTCAGTGGCTCATATCCAGTGGGTAATACCATAAATTTCTCCCACACGAGGAAGTGAGCTGGAGCAAGTATTTCATCCTCAGTTTGAGAAAGGGGCCTTGAGTTTAAAAGTGCTTCAGTATTCATGAGTAGTCTGTAACCCTTCTTCATCTATAGTCGAGCATCTGAGTGCTTTTTTAAGACATCTTTACATTTAACTGACCAATCTCTCCCAGTATCCTCCCCACCAAGAGCCACACATAGAACTATAAATTTTTAAGTTATGCATTGTTGAGCAAGTTATTGGTGAGTATTATCAGCAGGTATTGGCCACACTTCCATTATTTTTGTGGTGTTTGGAATGCTGTGTCAATGAAGAAATCTTTGTAGTGCCAATAGGAATTGGTCTGTTAATGAGCTGTGGACTAGCTGTAGGTGGGCTGCCCTGATCATAGTGCAGGTAAACACTGTGTCATAGCATTTAGCACAGGTATTTCCTACTTTGGTGTATAAAGGTCCTTCAGAATCGACACTTGTTGCTTGGAAGGATCTATGTTGTGTTACCCAGTCAGCTGATAGTGGAGTTTCCATTTCTAGACCGATGACACTGTGCTTTGGAGGCAGCAGTGAATGATCTTTATCGTATGGTGGGTGTGTGATATCCAGAAGGAGGTGTAAATCTCCGAAAGTACAATTTAACTCCAAGATGGTGCAAACGAATGTGTGTACAATTAAAAGGTTTTTGAAATTATGGTTTCCATCTAGAATAAGCAGACGTCCTTCTATAGTTAACTTGGCAGTCTGTAAACAACCACTGAGATGTAACAACCATACTGTAATCACCAGTGGAGACTTTAATCATCCACAATTAATTGGGAAAATTACAATTTTGTTAGTGGTGAGTGTGATAAGGCATCCTGTGAAACTTTACTAAATGCCTTCTCTGAAAAGTATGTAGAACAGTTTGTGAGGAATCCCACTCATGATGGAAATATATTGGATCTAATAGCAACAAGTAGACCTGACATCTTTGAGGAGGTCCACATCTAAACCAGTATCAGTGACCATGACGCAGTTATGGTAACAATGTTTACCAAAGTACAAAGGACAACTGACACAAGCATATGTTCAGTAAATTAGACAAGAAATTGTGGGGATCAAGATGTTACGTACGGTAATATCGAACCCAACATTAAGTATTCGCTTGTTTATAATGAATTAACTTTATTTTGATCGTGTCGGTACAAACACATCCGCTCGAGTACAGAGTTCGGAACACACTGCGATCAACAGTTTTCAAAGAAGTTCGTTCTCAAAGATGAGGCGGTCAACTCTTGCAGTCGATAACCGCCACAGAGCCCCCGCCGGTAGTGCGGAGCATGGTAAGGATGATGAGAGGCGTGTGTGCACCCGACCGACTGATGGTGCAGGTGTGCGTGACTGATCGTGTCGTGGCAGGCGCTAGTGCGAGGTGCGATCGGACCGTTTCTCGATATCTTGGTAGGCATGACCAGCGGAGGGAAGGAGGCATGGAAGGTGTCCACAGGTTGACCGTGCCATGCTGCTGATGGCACGGTGGGAGTAGAAAGCGGCGGCATGTCGGTGGGGAGAACATTGTCGTGCCGAGGCCGTGCGGCGCAGCGGGGTTTTGATCCGATCAAAGGTGCGGAGTGCGTCGAAGATGCGATGCAATGTATTGCCAAAGTCTTTACCGTCAAGCGCCGCGGTAAGTGCAATGTGTCCAGTAACGGTTTGTTATTGGCCATATGACATAAAGGAGCAAGCATGCTGTGGCTTAACAGGTTGCGTAAGAGATGCCGGATGAGTAACACTCGCGGTAATGACGGAGTTATATAGGCGTTTGATGTCGCAGCAGGGGAGAAAACAGCAAGCTGCACATCACTGACCTTGGTGGCTTATGACTTCGATGTAGACGGAAGCATCACATCAGAGCCCGTGGACGGTGAGTGTGTTACAGCGGTAGATGGCAGGATGTTCCAAGCGGAGTTGACAGTGTCGGTATTTTGATGTGAGAAACAGCCGTGATCGAAGGTTGGGGAGCATGGCCGTGAGCCCGTGCATGAGGCATGGCGATGGTGAGAGGTGGTGGAAGGCGGACGTGGTCAGCGAAACCATGGTCGGAGCAGGAAGGCGATGAGACGTGATATGAACGTGAAGAAGTCGAATCAGCGGATGAACTACTGGTCTGTGGCAGAGAGGCAAGACAGTTTGATGGAACTGGAGCTGTGTGTGTGCTGTCGCTGTCAGCGCTGCAGTTGAGTCGTAAGGCTGAAAGCTGCTCGTGCGAAACTGCTGCACGGTTGTGTGTTGGAGCGGAAAGATGCTCACTCGTTGAAGCAAAAACGGCAGATGTGTTGGTCTTACATTGTGGAGGTAGTGAAGAGGGCAGCAAAGCAAGCAGCACTGGAACGCAGCTGGTTATGCCGTGGTACAGAAACAAAGTGTCTGGAACTACCAAGGAAAGGTGGCAGCGCGTAAATAAGTTGCTTGTATCACATCAGTAACGTAGAATTTCCACTTGAGGCAGCGTGATGATGACAGTTGTGACATCTGGGACGTAGATCCATGTAGCGTGATCGTCAGGGTATTAGTTGTAGCTGGTAGTAACGACGAAGGATCATCAGCAGTCAGAGGCAGAACAATGACAGGAGCATCTCATTGCATGTCGTGCTCGGTCGGCTGCAGCATGTGTAACTGATCTTGTACCAAAAAGTTGTATGTCGCAATTTGCTCACGTAGCTGCTGCAGTTTTTCAGACGAAAATGTATGTAACAGCGAAGGATCACCAGCAGTCGGAGGCGGAACAATGACAGGAGCATCTCGTTGCATGTTGTGCTCAGTCGGTGTCGACTGCAGCATGTGTAACTGATCTTGTACCAACAAGTGGTATGTCGCAATTTGCTCACATAGCTGTTGCAGTTGTTCAGGCGAAAATTTATGCCGTGAAGCAGTCTGCTGTGTATCACTGAGTAAGATGGGGTCGAAACCAGAATCTGTCTCTATCAAAGGGTAACCTGGCGTACAAGACAAAGTCGGCGGCACAGTATTGACGTAACAGTTCGAGTAGAAGAGATCGTGTGTGCGATGCGAATGTAAAACTCAGTACTCGGCGGTGGCGGAGAGAGAACACGTTCACTGCTGTATGAAGCATTGATACAGCTGAAATCGTCTTCTAGGGTGGGTGAACAAGTTGTGAGTGCGATCGAGAAGTGAACAGCCAGGCGGTAAGCGTGCATAGTGTCGGCGAGTTGTTGACAAGATGCGGTTGCAGTAGCCATGGCGGGATTGCATGTCGCACAGCTGTTTGTTTTGACTGGGTCAAGGTCAGCGAGTCAGCAGGCGACGGCCGTGACGTCGCTGTTGGTAGCGGTCGGGCAGAGTAGGTGCGGCTTGGGTGCTGTGTAGAGGGAGGCGTGACACGTCCAGTGTTCCACTGAGAAACAGCCGGCATTGTCGCCAGTGTAATTGGTGCATTGTCGTTGATCGGTAGGATGTCCTTGATGAGATTGTTCCTGAGAATGCGACCAGGCATGCGATTTAGCCATAGTTCGGAGTTCATGCAAACTGGGATTTACAACATAGTCCCCGTTTATTGCAATCCATTGTTTGGCATGATTGTACGGAATCGAAGCACTGCACAAAGTTAATGCATTACACAAAAGCAAGTCAAAATTGTCCAAATTAATCGGCGAAGGAGCACTGCACTGTCCGAAAGTGAAATTTGCCGACGCGATGAGTGGGTTTCGATGGACGACATGTGCACCTCGGTTGCACTGTCGATGTGTGAGAAGGTGACGAAAGTTACCAAAAAGCAATTCACACAAGAGTCAGGAATTTACACACTAATTACACTTCCTGTACACTGCATCCAGAAGCGGCGCGACGCAAAGTCGATGGACGTAGAAATCCGACAAAGGGTCGCTGCATTGTTTGTCCATGGTGATGTTCCAGTACTCATTTCTGGCATCGTAACCGGTGTTCTTGAGTGTCGGCATCACCAGTGTGGGGATCAAGATGTTACGTACGGTAATATCGAACCCAACATTAAGTATTCACTCGTTTATAATGAATTAACTTTATTTTGATCATGTCGACATCCACTCGAGTACAGAGTTCGGAACACACTGCGATCAACAGTTTTCAAAGAAGTTCGTTCTCGAAGATGAGGCGGTCAACTCTTGCAGTCGATAACCGCCACAAAATCAATAGTGTTATAGCTCAATGAGGAACTTGAAGCCTTCATCACAGCTCAGGAGCATGTAGAGGAACCCTGGCCCAAGATTAAAAGAATAATTGACCACACACCAGATAGATGTGTACCTAGTAGAACAGTTCATAATGGGAGGGAACCTCCTTGGTATACACTCACTGTAAAGAAACTTCTATAGAAACTGAGATTACTGCATAACATGCTTAAAACTAAGCATAGGGCAATAGATAGGTAGATGCTGAATGAAACACATTTGGCTGTCAAGAGGGCAATGCATGATGCTTTCAATGACTACCATAGCAGAATATTGTCAAAATGACATTTCAAGAAATCCAAAGAAATTTTGGACCTATGTAAAACCTGTTGGTGACACCAAAGTTAGTGTCCACTCCCTAGTGAATGAGACAGGAACTGAAATTGAGGGTAGCAGAGGAAAAGCTGCAATGCTTAACTCCATTTTCAAATGTTCCTTTATAGAGGAAATCCCAGGAGAATTGCCCCAATTTAATCCTTGTACCACTGAAAAGATGAATGAAATCAATATTCATGTCTAGTGTTGTTGAGAAACAGTTGAAACTGTTAAAATTGAAGAAAGCTCCAGGCACTGATGGAATCCCAGTCAGGTTCTGTACTGAATTTGCGGCTGAGTTAGCCCCTCTTCTAACTATAATCTATTGTGTATCCCTCGAACAAAAACCGTGCCCATTCTTGGAAAATGGCACAGGTCAGACACATCTACAAGAAGGGTAGTAGAAGTGATACGCAAAACTTCCCTCCAATATATTTGACATCAATTTGTTGAAGAATCTTAGAACATATTCTGAGCTAAAATATAATGAGGTATCTTGAACAGAATGACCTCCTCAATGCCAATCACCATGTATTTCAAAAACATCAGTCATGTGAAACCCAATGCACACTTTTCTCACATGACCTGCTGAAAGCTTTGGATCAAGAAACAAGGTAGATTCAGTGTTTCTTGATTTACAAAAAGCATTTGACTCTGTAGCATACCTACACAAATTATCAAAAGTATGATCATATGGGATATCAAGTGAAATTTGTGATTGGATTGAGGACTTTTTGGTAGGGAGGATGCAACATGTTATCTTGGATGGAGAGTCATCGTTAGATGTAGAAGTGCCCCAGGGAAATGGGTTCAGACCCTCTTGCTGTTCATGTGGTATATTAATGACCTTGCAGACAATAGTAAAACCAGGCTTTTTGTAGATGAAGAAGTTATCTATAATGAAGAACTACCTGAAAGAAGCTGCATAAATATTCAGTCAGATCTTTATAAGATTTCAATGTGTTTTAAACACTTTGTAGGGATATGAAATGGAATGATCACACAGATTCAGTCGTGGGTAAAGCAGATGGTATACTTTGGTTTATTGGTAGAATACTGTGGAACGGCAATCAGTTTACAGAGGACATTGCTTACAAATCACTCGTGTGACTTGTTCTTGAATATTGTTCCATGTGTTAGACCTGTAGCAGATAGAACTAACGGGGGATATTGAACATCTACAGAGAAGTGCAGCATGAATCTTTACAGGTTTGTTTAATCTGTGGGAGAGTGTCACAGAGATACTGATGGAACTGAACTGGCAAGCTTTTGATAACAGATGTAAACTATCCCATGAAAGTCTGTTAACAAAGTTTCAAGAACCGGCTTTAAGTGATTGCTTGAGGGATATACTACAACTCCCTACATATTACTCACATAGGGGTTGTGAGAATAAGATTAGAATAATTACTGTACGCAGAGAGGCATTCAATCAATCATTCTTCCCACACTCTATACTACGTGAATGGAACAGGAAGAAACCCTAATAACTGATACAGTGGGATGTTCCCTCTGCCCCACACTCCTCATGGTGGTTTGCAGAGTAAGTATGTAGATGTAACAAATCTTCATCCAAAAATGGGTTGAGACTACTCCTGTGGGTAGTATCACATTTTCCTTCATAGCTGGGGTTTCTGTGTTGTACAGTGTGACAGAGTCAAGCTGTTGTGATTTCTTCTGTGGCAAATTCTCCATGTAAGTTCACCTTGAAAGTCAGTTTTATTTTGAATCAAAAAATGTGGAATGTGACTCATAGTAGTTTCTGGTAAGAGCTAAAATCTTTTAGATGCTGGGACATTTCCACAAGGAGGACCTGTGGCTCCAGGTAAATGTTTTTAGTTTCTGGCAAAGAGGCTGGTGCTAGATATTCATTCAGCCAGACAGTGCACTGTAGCATAGCCAAGGTCAACTGGGCTACTATGCATCCATTGTATGTAGGATCTGAGCCACGGTTCCTCTTCATAGATCATCCACAGGATTGTCTTTACCTGGACTGTGCCTCCACTGGAGGATGGCGAGGTTTACTTTTGAATTTCTGTTACTCTTATGCACAAAAAGTTTTCCCATGTACTAGGATTACCTTTTATCCAATCAAGTCCATCCAAAGAGTTGCCACGCTAATATGGATTAGTAAAGCAGAAATCTCATTTCTATTAACACTGCCAAGAGTTCCAGTAGTGGCAACATGAGATTCTTCATGTGTGCTAGTCTACCTTACTACACATTAGTGGAATGTGGGCCCTACTATTAGTGGTTGACCTGATATACAAGACTGCACTGTGTTATCTATATGAAGAACTACGAAAGACATAGGTGAATGTGATCCCGGAGTCCTGTATTCACCTTTTTACAGAAGTGTGATAGTTTTTGAAGCGATGACATCCAAATAAGCCACTGATCAGCCAGCATAAACTACCAAATGGAAAGTTGGAATTAATTAAAACTTAGAAGATTCGTTCTAAAAAGAAGGTGAAACATATCTCAGCACAATCATTCATGTACAGATTCGTAGCCAAAGTTCATCTCCTATAAACATTATTACAGTAACTGTGTCATGACTAACAGAAGACCTGCTCCATACTCCAAGAGGCCCACCAGACGACTCCCCTTCCGGGCCATGACGACACAACTTAATCAGGTGGGGCTGCATCCTTATTGGCTCCTTAGACTCCAGTGGTATGACTGCTGCATCTTTTGTGGCACCCCCACTGTGAGCACTTTGAAATATGCTACGCTGCTGCTGCTGGAGCATTAGCACATGGTGTTCGAAGGCGGTGGCCGCGTCTTAGGTGTGGCGACCACGCTGTATGAACTTACGGCAAAACACCCTTCCTCCCCAAATCTTGGCACCACGGAATAAGGGCACCCACTGATGCAGTGAGAAGAAGGAGCCGTACAAAAATAATATTCATGGTACCCACCAGCAGGAATGACACTGGCAGCAGGATCCTCGAAGACATCCATTGACTCAATAGACGTCTGACGCATGATCTCTGCCAGTGGCTGCTACTGGGTCCACGACCGATCAACCAGAGGGGTCGGCACCTGGTGCGCCACTACTGGAATGGAGTTGTACACACTGCCAACTAGGTCCGGGATGGAAGGGCAGACCACTGCGACTGACTGCAGAGCCGCATGGGGTGCTGCTGCACATCTGCGTAATCAGGACTGTGGTGAGCCTGCAGGAAAAGAGCTGACAGCAGAATACTGACAACGACGGGGACGGAGCTGATTAACATGGCAGCGGAAGTCACTGTCAGCTCCACAAACGACATACTGAGCATGGCCTTCCGTGCATACTACAGTACCAGGAAGCCATGCTGGCCGATGATCATGGAAGGAACAGAAGAAGACTGGATCCCCTAATCCATAACACTGCGAACGGTGCCCTGAAACATGCTGTGGGGGACACAGGGACAGCAAATGAAGTAGCGTGCGATGAGGCTGTCCATGGAATAACTATGCTGGAGATTTTCTGGGGGCAGGAAGAGAATGCTAGGAGCCAACAGAGGTGAGGCATGCTTGCTCCCTGGATGTTGTGCAACAAAGCTTGGTCATCTGAGACTTAAACATGCAAACAAATATTTCGGCCTTGGTATTTGCCTGTGGAGAGAAAGGAGCAGTTGTTATGTGCATAACCCCATTGGCTTGATGTGAACTGAGAGTCATTGTCGCTGACCAAAGTTTACAGAAGTCCTTCAATACAGAACACAGTCTGTAGGACCCGGATGATTGCTGAGCTTGTCATTGATGACATCGGAAGGACGAAGGAAACTGACTGAAGGCGTCAATGAGCAGAAGCCACCAGGTGTTCCAGAAGGGACCCAGAAAATCGATGTGAACGTGTTGCATGGTGCTGAAGTTTCCGGCCAGCTGAAGAATTGCTGCTTTGGCGCTGCCTGGTTCTCAGCAAAGGTGCGACACTGTCCAGTCATGCATTCGATGTCTCGATCCATGCCAGTCCAAGAACAATGCTGATGGGCGAGTTACTTAGTTCCCACTACACCCCAATGTCCTTGACGAAGCAACTGCAGCTGGCCGTTGTGGCCGAGCAGTTCTAGGCGCTTCAGTCTGGAACTGCACAACCGCTACGGTCGCAGGTTCAAATCCTGCCTCGGGCATGGATGTGTGTGATGTCCTTAGGTTAGTTAGGTTTAAGTAGTTCCAAGTTCTAGAGGACTGATGACCTCAGATGCTAAGTCCCACAGTGCTCAGAGCCATTTTGAAGCAACTGCAAAACTCTTTGGTGCAAAGAGTGAGAGATGATTATATGTGTCTGACCATTATCCGTGTGCAGGAGGAGGACCCCTGAGTGACTCGACAAGAAGTGGCAGATGCTAAAGGAATGGCGAACAACAGCCTGAAGAATTGAAAACCTTGAAGTCGGCCATTCGTCCCAAACATAATGGAGAGTCATGGCGAGGTCGGAATCCTTTGCTCACTATTGAGCAAATAAGTGTGGCATCCAGTGGAAATTCTTGAAGGGCTGACTGTTCTGCTTCTTCAACTTGGAAATGCTCGGCATTTGAGGAATAGAAGGCTGCATTCTGTCCTACAGGGAGCCTGGTGAGGGTGTCTGCACTGACGTGTTTTGTGGTAGCGTGAAATATAAATGTTATACAGATAGTTGGACAAAATGAGAGCCCATCACTGTAATTTTGATGCCCTCTGATCAGGTACCCCTTTTGTACATTGAACAAGAATGTCAATGGCTTGTGGTTGGTAAATAAATAGAACATTTGACCATACAAGTAGTGATGAAATTTAGTCACGCCATATATGATCTCTAAAGCCTCTTTCTCTATCTGAGAATAATTTTGCTGGGTAGGTGTAAAGACCTTAGACGTAAACATGGTGGGGCATTCTACACCTTCAACTTGGTGGGACCAGGCCGTGGCTGTTCCGCAAGAACATGCATCAGTTGCCAAAAACAGCAGCTTATCTGGATCACAATGTACAAGACACCAATCGGAGAGAAAAAACTGTTTAAGGCACTGAAATGCCTGGTCGCACTCTGTAGTCCACTGGAACAGTATTCCTCTATGGCGAAGCCTGTGGAGCGTAGCAGCTATTTGGGTGGCGTCTGGGAGATACTTGATGTAGCAAAATGTTTTGCCCAGAACTGCCTGGAGTTCAGAAACATTCATAGGTGCAAGAAGACACTATATGGCTTCCAAATGATGAAGACTGGGACGGACATTCTGCCCATTGACTACATGTCCGAGATACTCAACTTCAGTGGCAAAGAACATACGCTTGCTTCTGTTGCAACGCAAACTGGAGTTGGACAAGACCTGAAATAACTGTTCTATGTTTGATAAATGTTCCTCAGGAATTCTACCTGACCCAAAAATGTCATCCAAATAGTTTGAGCAGGATGGAACCTTTGCAACCAGCTGCTTGAGAAACTTGTTGGAACAGAGCTGGGGCAGACACCGATGCATACAGAACACGAAACTGAAAGGGTCCCACATGCAAATTGATTATCATACACTGTTTGGAAGCATCATCCAGGGGTAGCTGAAGGTATGCTTCTGTGAGATCAACATTGGAAAAATACTTTCCTCCATTCAAATGGTCCATCAAATGTTCAGGATGAGGGAGTGGGAATGAATCAACAACTGTCTGCCTTGAAGGCAGCTCAAAGCCGTAGCTTTCCAGTCTGTTCCTATATCATTACCACTGGTGATGCCCACTGAGATGCTGAAATAGGCTGGATGACTTTAATGTCCTGTAACCTGCACATTTTAGCCGCATCAAAGTCCCTGAGAGCGTGAATTACTGGCCAGGCTCCGTGAAACTTAGGCTGCGCATCTTGTTTAAGAGTGATACGGGCTTTGAACCCCGTAGCCTTACAGAGTCAAAATATTTGTCACAAAGTTTAGCAATCTGTCCTGAAATTGCTGTGGGGGTACGTGAGAAGCTACTTGAAGAACATTGTCCACAAGAAACCGACCAGTTTGAATGTGTCCATACCAAAAATGTTAGGTGAATCAAAAGATGCCAACACCATAAAAAAACGTGTGTCTGACTATTGTAGCACACAGACAAACTACAAGTACCTAAGACTGGGATCGATGCACCATAGTGTGCAGACATAACTTTGGTACTGGGAGACAACTGTGGGAAACCGAGGAGCTGATATGTATGCTGGTTCAACAAGGTGGCAGTAGTTCCAGTATCCAATTGCAATTGCATCGGTAACCCTTCTATGAACACAGCAATGAACAATTTGTTTGCAGTCTTACTAGACTGTAGAGAAACAGATGTCAACTGTGATGGAAATTTGTTCCAAAAGTCACTGTGACATACCCATCGATGTCATGTACCTGACTTGACGTGTAAAGTGCCGTTATATTGCTTTCCACATTAATTACAAAACTGATGGTCTGATCTGAACCATTGCTGCCTGACATTGACAAAAATTCACAATTCAAAGCATTGCCTGTAGAGTCACCATCGGAGTCTACACAACCACAACCAAGTGGGTCAGAGGCAGGAGGTTGGAGTCCAGGACCTGCCACATCACCTGTGGTGGAAGGGATAAGTTCCGATACTACTCTCTATTGACTAATGTGTGGTGGCTTGTGACACAATAAGGATACACTGGGCAACCGAATCTGACTGTGGAAGTTCCAGCCCAGATAGTGACAACGCATAGACATAGTTAGGGCTGGGAACCACTGAATTAACCTGAACACTACTATAAGAGAGAATACCGATATCCGTATGCTGCTGCATGCAATTATGCTTACTGGATTAACAAACAATTGAACCATGACCCCATTTCCCGCACATAAAATATGTAGCACTACAGAATCGATAGTCC